>NW_011889002.1:2582970-2585430 GCF_000151845.1 Pteropus vampyrus | reverse complement strand
TCTATTATGGAATCTAAGGCTATTATTTCTTTATTAATGTTCTGCCTGGATGATCATTGAGGTAAGTGGGATTTTAAAGTGCCTAACTATTATTGTATTACTGTTAATTTCTGCATTTATGCCCATTAATATTTGCTTTATATAATATTTGCTTCCATGTTGGGTGCATAGATATTTACATCCTATTCTTTAATTGATCTCTTTATCATTATGTAATGTCCTTCTTGTTTCTTTTTACATTCTTTGTATTAAAGTCTATTTTGTCTGAATTAAGATTGCTACTCCAGTTTTCCTTTTGTTTCTATTTGGACAGAATATCTTTTTCCATCCCTTCATTTTCAGTCTGTGTGTGTCTTTTGATCTAAACTGAGTCTCTTGTAAGTACCATAGAGAAAGGTCTTTTTTTTTCTTTATCCATTCCTCTACCCTATGTCTTTTGATTAGTCCATTTATATTTAAAGTCATTATTGATTAGCACATGCTTATTTACATTTTTTAAATTGTTTTATTTTTGGTTGTTTTTGTTGTTTCTCTGTGTTCTTTTGTCCTCTTGATCTCTTTCCTTTTGATTTGCTGGTTTTCATCAGTGTTTTGATTGGAGTCCTTTCTCTTTATTTTTTGTGTACTTTTTTAGGCTTTGGTTTATGATTACCATGAGGTTCATGTATATCCATCTATATCTACAGCAGTCTACTTTAAGCTGATAGGCATTCAAGTTCAAACACATACCAACAGCACTACACTTTTATTCTTCCTTCTACTCTATATTTTGATCTCACGTTTTATATTTTTTTATTTTTCATAGCTCTTATTTATTGTTGTTATAGTTAATTTCACTATTTTTGTCTTTTAACCTTCACATTAGCTTTTTTAAATAGTTGATTCACTGTGCTTACTATAGATTTGCCTTTACCAGTGAGATTTTTTTCTTTCCTGTATTTTCTTATTTCTGGTCATGGCCTTTTTTTTCTGCATAAAGAAGACCCTTTCAAATTCCTGTAAAGCCAGTTTAGTGGTCATGAACTTTTAAAGTCTTTGCTTGTCTGGGAAACTTTTTATCTTTCAGTTGTGAATAATAACCTTGCCTAATATAATATTCTAGGTTGTAGGTTCCTCGCTTTCAGCACTTTAAATATTTCCTGTCACTTTATTCTGGCCTGTAAATTTGCTGCTGAGAAATCAGCTGATAGCCTTATGGTGTTGCCCTTGTAAGTGACTTATTTTGTTCTTGCTACCTTCAACTTGTCTTTTTATCCTTAACTTTTGCAGTTTTAATTATAATATACCTTGGTGTGGGTCTCTTTGGGTTCATCTTGTTTGGAACTCTGCTTCCTGGACCTGAATGTCTGTTTTCTTTCCCAGATTAGGAAAGTTTCCGTCATTATTTCTTCAAATATACTTTCTGCCCCTTTCCATCTTCTCCTTCTGGAATCCCTATAATGTGAATGTCAGAGTACTTGATTTTATCTCAGAGGTCCTTTATAGTACCCTCATTTTTTAAATTCTTTTTTTCATCTTGCTGTTCTGATTCCATGATTTCCACTATTCTGTCTTCCAGGTTGTTAATTCATTTTTTCTGTATTAACTAATCTGCTTTTAATTTCTTCTAAATTATTCTTCATTTCAGTTACTATATTCTTCATCTCTGATTCTTTATTACATTTTCTAACTCTTTGTTTAAGTGCTCTCTGAGTTTTTCTATTCTACTCTGTTTGTTGAGCATCCTTATGATATTTTCTTTGAATTCTTTATCAGGCAAATTACTTATCTCCATTTCATTTCATTAAAGTTTTTCCTCCAGAGTTTTTTCTTGATCCTTCATTTGGGACATATTCTTCTGTCTTCTCATTTTCTTTGACTTTCTGTGTTTGTTCTTAAGAGGTAGATGAAATAGCTGTATCTCCCAATCTTGAAAAAGTGGCCTCAGACCCCTAATTGCCAAAGCCATCCTAAGAAAAAAGAACGAAGCTGGAGGCATCACTCTGCCCAACTTCAAATTATACTTCAAAGCGACAATAATCAAAACAACATGGTATTGGTAGAAAAACAGACACACAGACCTGTTCAATAAATGGTGCTGGGAAAACTGGAAAGCCATCTGCAAAAGAATGAAACTAGACTCTTGTCTATCACCACACACCAAAATTAACTCAAAATGGATTAAATACCTAAATATAAGACCTGAAACAATAAAATGCATAGAAGAAAACACATGGACCTTGGACTTAAAGAGGATTTTATGAAATTGACCTCAAAGGCAAGGGAAGTCAAAGCAAAAATAAATGAATGAGACTACATCAAACTAAAAAGCTTTTGCACAGCGAAAGAAACTGTCAACAAGGTAAAGAGACAACTATCTGAATGGGAAAATATATTTGCAAGCGATGTATCTGATAAGGGCCTAATATCCAAAATAAACAAATAACTCATACAACTCAATAATAACAACAAAAAACAAAC
>NW_011889002.1:2566410-2580515 GCF_000151845.1 Pteropus vampyrus | reverse complement strand
AGCCCCACATATGCATGCAGCCCAGTGTGTGCATGTAGCAGCACCTTGCCATACACGCTGGATCAATCGCCAGCCAGAGGGACTTCTTGTTCAGTGTGGTAACCTCCTGTTTCTGCTGGAGCAAGTTCCGTGGGTGAGGGGTGGGTGGGTGGCTGGAGACACATTATAGCAGCCCTGTAAGTTGGCCAAAGAACATAGATAAAGCTCCTACTTGCTGCTCTCAGAGTACAGGGGAAACATAAACAATTGCGCTCACTGGTTCCTCCAGTCCTGCATAGTCCCAACAGCTTCCAGAGAGCTCTCCTTTTTCCCTAAGTTTCTCTATGCAGTCTCTCTTTCTCTTGCTTATTGTGCAAAAGCTGTTCAATTGGCTCTCAATTGTCTCTCAGGAAAAAATTGCTCTAAGCATAGAGGTACATTCAATATATTATTGGGAGTGGGCAAGCTCAGGGTCCTCCTATGCCACCACTTTTACAGTTTTCTCTATTGAGGTCACAGTGGCAGCTTTTTCTCTAATTAGGAAGTTCAAATGAAGTCCTCAGATGGTTATACTGGGGAAGCTATTTGGCAAAGCACCACACAATGGCCCAACACCTCTTCCTCCTACCACTTTCTCTGTGCTCTAAAGAAAATACTTGTTCTCTGACTGCTTCCAGCCTCAAGTAAGCTTTCTGCTTCACCACAGCTCTCTTGCCAGGGATGAGAAGCAAAAACCTGGAGACTAGACGCAAATGTGGTGAGTGGAGAAAGTCATGGTTATAGTCTTTTCCCTTAAAATGCAGAGGTCATTCTGTGTAAAGGTCCTCAAAGTTCTATTGGTCGTATGTAAATTGACCCAATGGCTCTGGGTCTAGATAGTCAAAACGAATAGATCTGTTACCAGGTGCTCTCAAACTTTTTATAGAGTCAACCCCAACATGTACACCTAGAGCACAGTTACAAAAACTGAGTGTAGTTAATTCCCCAAACTCCACCCCTCTTTTCCACCTAAACCCCAAGGCCCCTGAGATGGCTCTGATAATGCAGTGCTTTTTGTGTTGTTTTTTTAATCTATGCTCTGCAATTATTTATTTTCACAGATGGTCCTTCTCATTTCATTTATTTCCTATTCTGACAGTGACAGGAATACAGGAAGTCTATGAAGATATGTATAGACTTCTGGTTTATTGAAGGCAAAAATGTGAATCTTACATGGGAATTTGAACCAACTGGAACATATGTTCCCAAGATTCAAGCCCATTCTAAAGAATGGTCAAGGAAACGCCTTCTCTAGAGACCTATATAATAGCAGACACTTTTTTTCTAAGTGTTTTAAGATAGGCAGAGATTGCTTTGTTTGACCTTTGAGTTTGACTGAAAACAAGTCTTTTAAATCTAAACAAGCCCTTCAAACTCTTAGAATATTTGAGTCTCTAAATATTCTGTTTGTGTGGGGTTTTTTTTTTTTTGATAATGGTCTCTTCATTTTCACAGAGATTTACATATTATTTCCATTTATTTATTAGAAAAAAAGGTACATTTATTTATTGGAGGATCAGCATGCAGAATGACATCAAGAATTATAACAACTCAGAGAGGGCCTAAAGTCATACATATGAGCCTGAATAAAAATGAAAGCAGAGAAACAATTAAAATCATATGTTATATTTATAGTATTTGTCACAGTTTGCAAAGCACTTTAACATATATGATCTATAATAATCCAAGTTTTTAGGAACAAATAAAAAGCAACAGAAATAAATATATTGGAAGGATAATGGATAGTTCATAGAATTTACATAAATACCGAAGCATGGAGAACAGTCAAGAACTAAGAGAACCTGGTACCATGTAGCACAACCAAAGTCATGCCACAGCCGCATCTAATCTGAAAGCTATGTCAGGCCTGCCACCACTGGGCATCTGCCACCACTTCCACTGTCTCTGAGGTTGACCTCTAATAGTCCTCTAGCCTTTGTGTTCTATCCTCCAGATTCAAAGTTCCAGGTGGGCACACTGATTGGTAATGCTTGTGTCCTAGCTGTTGGGGAGCGGGGTGAGAAGATACAACATTCAATTCCCTCACCCCTAATATCTTGGTAGTCAGTACTGAACAACCATATTAGTTTCCACTGCTGCATAATATTAGCAATTTCAAATGACACAACTGTGTTATCTCACAGTTTCTGTGGCCAGAATTCCAACACAGCCTCAGCTGGACTTTCTGATCAGGATAAGTATAAGGTTTAGATCAAAGTGGTGACTGGGCTATATTCTCATCTGGAGCCTCAACTGGGGAAGACTCTGTTTCTAGGCTCCCTCAGATAGTGGCAGAATTCATTCATCTATAGCTGTATGTCTTGCTAGCCGTCAACTCCTAGGGGCCATACTCAAGTCCTTGCCATGTCCACAGGCTATTCACGACAAGACTATTGGCTTCTTCAGAGCCAGCAGGAGTATCTCTTCAGTTTCATATCTCTCTTCAGGAAGGTTCCAGTTCCTCTTTTAAGGTCAGCCTCACCCTGGATAATCTCCCTTTTGATTAGCTTACAGTAATCCATTCATAGGCATGAAATGCCATTATATTTACAGTTTTCACCCACACTCAAGAGGAAAAGATTACACATGGTATGTACAGCAGGGGGGTAGGCATCTTGGAGCCCACCTTTGAATTTTGCTCATCATTCTTACCAGAGAATAATAATAAGCACCTCCCACCTTATTTTATTGGCGTGGCAGACCAGGTATAAATTTTCCAGCTTTACAGAGGAAAAATACAAATCTCTGTGAAGTCAAATGAGTTAGTTGTAGCTACAGAGTTAGGAAGTGGCTGAATTGAAACTTGACACCGGAACTTTTGACAGTACTCTTTACAATGGCAAATGGAAATAAACAGTAAATATAAACATTCATAAAAATAAATGATTTGATGATTGAGGCTACAAGTTCTGATGGAAATAAGAAAGGAAGAGTAAATATGGAAAATGACTAATGAGCTCATGGCCTGCTACTAGAGGCCATTCGTGAGCTACCGAAAACAATGCCAACAAAGGACATGAGCTGTTTGATGTTAGAGAGAATGACATGCATTTGTAACATGACTGCTATTTTTAAAAGAAGCGATTCAGAACAAGTTTCAAAGATGAATATTCAAGGTGACAAAGGTCTCCAGAGAAGACCAAGTAGGAGCTAGAAAGTCACCACCAAGGCCCTGAAGTTTTTTCTATCTTTACCTTCTGTATGATTTTTGCTTCCTGTTCTCCCCTTCATGGTTCAGAGACTTCTCTGCCTCTGAGGAATCTTTCTTTCAGCAGGGTTATCAAAGAGAACTTGAATTTATTACTTCCTTCATCATCATCCTGAAACATTCCCAAAGTGGCTTTTGAAAGGCAGACTATAGAAAGATAAAAGGAACGAGGTTCTCAATGATATAGTTTAATATTCTACAAATAACAAAATTTTGTTGTCTAAAAAAATATAAATAAACACTTAGGTCTTTGAACCTATGTCTGTACATGAAAATCATAAGTATGTAGTAGAGAGAGAAGAGTTTAAAAAATATATTCAAATGTGTTCGAACACATACTAATGTATTTAACTTCTTCTATTTACATGCATGCCACATGTAACAAAGAAGCTACTGGAAAACCTTTGTGCCAATCTTGGACCTGCCACCATCCACCTATATGACCTTAGAGATATAATTTAGTCTATCTAGGCCTCAATTTTCTCATTTGTAAAAATAAGACGTTTGAAAACTTGATGTCTAAAAGCTTTTCCAACTTTAAAATTCAGTAATTCTTCAATAGGCTAGACAGTGTGCAATAATCCATGTTAAGGAAAAACTATCCTCTTCTCTCACCTTTAGGTGAGAGGGTGTTAGTTCACATTAATCACAGGTGACCATGAACTTGATTACATTTTGAACTGCATTCAACTAAGAACATTAACCAGCCTCTTTAGTTATTTTGGGATATCTGCCTACTGTAGAACTACTTAGCATAGCCATATATCTAGCTATCTAGCTACTTAGAATTACACACACACACACACACACACCTCAGAAGTACAAAGACTGTTCATATAGTGTCCAGGTTAACAGTGAGGAAGAAGAGAGGAGCAACCCATAGGAGGAGAGAAGAATAAAAGAAATAATAGACTTGTATAGCATTTAAAAACTCACATCATCCATATGCATCACCATTAATTATAATTACCATCTCCTATAACGAGCACATTGCTTGACCCTAAGCCCATGTTTTATTTGTTTTTTAGTATTTATTTTTTCCTTAATTTTCTCTGAGGCTGTTAATAAACTGCAGTGAAAGATAAGAGAGGTCTCCATCACATGGTCCTTTTGGCCTGTCCCTGCTCTCAACTGTCTTAAAATACTCCTATCTCTTAAAAAACAACAGTACATTTTATCATGACCAACAAGATAGCCAGCCCTCTTCTCTTCTCTTAACCCCTCGCTTTCAATTTTTATTGCATAAGAACAAGGCACAAGAATGCTAGAACACACAGTCCAGACCTTATCTGAACCATAAGTGGAATATCTGGGACATATGCCCATTTTATTTTTCCAGTATACAAAAGGAATGCATATTCTTGCTATGACCTGAAAAGCCAACTATATTTTCTTCCAGAGAGATATGGAATCACATTTTTTTTTTCAGAAAAGAAAACAGGACTTTTTACTTCATTGCTACTTCTGCTTCACATATTCCTCCAATCAATACAGAGTATACATCATATAAAGCCTTTAACATCAAGGTAAACTTCTTCACTTCATACATAATATCTCAACTTTGTCATCCACAACTCAAATTTCGGTTAATCCCTACTTGTCCACTACCTTCCACCTTAAACTATTTCATTTATCCTCAGAAATTACCTATAAATTGCCTTACTTAGTGGGCATGGTGCTGTTATACTCAACCTACTTAAGGTCAGGTTATTGTTAAGCACTCCCTCTTTGGTGACATCTACTCCTTCTTTGGCTTCTGTGCCTTCTCTCCTTGCCTCCATCCAACCACTCTGATCACCCCTTTTCTGTTTCCTTTGGGGCTTTCCTCCTCTACCTGCCCTAAAATGTATGTGTTCTTCATAGCTCTGTCCCACAGCCCTTCATTCTTCTCATTCTTTACACTTTTCAGAATGATTTCATCCTAATTCATGGTTTCACTCACTACCCACTCAATGACTACTCCTAAATCTATTTCTCCAGTTAAGACCTCCCTTCTGAAATTCAGATTTTTGTATTGAAATATCTACTAGAAACACTATTAAGATGTTCCCCAGATACCTCAGACTTGACTGGGCTGTCTTAGTATTCTTGGGCTGCCGTAACAATATGTCATAGAATGGATGGCTTAAAAAAATTTAATATAGTAACGGAAAGAACCTAGACTTTAGGTAGAGAGCATGCAATAGAGTACACATATGTTGAATTATAATCTTGTATACATGAAAATTATATAATATGTGAAGTGAAGTAGAGGTAGGGGAGGTGGAAAGCTGGCAAGTCCAAGGATATTATTTAAGATAGGATCTAAGGGAGTTTTGTACAGTTATTAAAAAGAAGAAATTTAAGAAAAAATTTAACAGGTAATATTACCAATAAATTAGTGTCTAGAATTTTATTAGCATTTTACATGTGTTACTTAATTTCATTCTCTGTAAAGTAGATACTATCAATATTATTTATAGATGAGAAAACAGATGCAGAGAACCTAGAAGGTGGCTTCCCAAGTATCAGATAGGCACAGAATATTGGAATTGCCTCCTAACTATTTTTTCTGCGTTCTCTCAGCTATCTGTCTAATCCTTTCTGCACATAGCTATGTGAGTAATCTTTTCTAGTTGTCATCATTACATTTCTGTGGTCAAAAGTCTTTAATGGCTTCTCATGCTTTCAGATAACATTCAAATTACATAGCATTGGCTAAAATACCCTTCATTATAGCTCCTGCTTAATTCTCTAGCCTCTGTTGGGAGAGGCAGTTCACAATGGGTGTTAAGTGTCTCTGTACTTCTCTTGCTGAGTGTGTCAAACTGCAAGACTCATTCATTTCCTGATACTGAGTAGTTCCTTTAGGTAGTCACATAGGCACCTAAGTAGATCAAGGTAATCACAGCATGACTACTGTGTAACTACTTGGTTCCTTGGAGAGGAGGACTGGATAGCTGGCTGCTTTCTTAAAAAGTATTGCACCCTTGGTCCTGGGCTCTTTGGCCACAATGCAAATCCACTGAATGTGTAGCATTACACCACTCAGGTAGGACTTGGGGGAAAGGGGAACCAAGGCAAATATGCTGATGCTCATGCTGCTTGCTATACCATGAATAATGAAGTCCTTTGTCTCTGACCCAGGAGTCTTGTGTCATCTGCCAGCATCCATGAAACCGTGCCACACAGTAACTTATTAGCTTGCAAATAGGGGAAAATTCCATAACCTTCACAGTTTTTGATAGCCCTATCTCCTCCTATTTCTCGCTCTATCTCTCATCCTATACTCTAGTTATACTAAATTGCTTCCTGCCCTTGTGCCTTTAAAGATGCTCCTCTCTCTTCCCCAAATCTTATTTCCTTCGTTTTTCAACCATCTATAAGTAATACCTCTTCTAGCAAGTCTTCCAGACTTTTAGTGTGATTTTGATGCCCTCTGTTTCTTTTCCCATAGCACCCTGTGCACATCTCTATATGGCTCTTAACAGTGTATCTTATTTTACTCTTGCCTCCTCTCCACTGGACAGAAAACTTCTTGAGGTTAGGGGCCATGTTTTAGTTGTCATTGTATGCCTGAGTGTCTAAAGACTTTGTATCCAGCAATATTTGGCATGGAAATGTTCAATAAATGTTACTTTATTGAATAAATGACTAGACTCTAATAGGTTTGACTCCTTCTGAAGGATGAGCTTAAAAATAAATTATCTTCTTTCTTTGACTTCTACATTTTTCTTCTTTTTTTACCTTCCCAACTCTCCCTCTTCCCCTCCCTCTCCTCGTCTCCCTTCTCTTCTCCTCTGTTCTAATCTATGCCCTACTCTGTGTGCTTAGCTAGATGCAAACAGACTTAAGTGAGGCAGAAGTATGACAGCAAAGCAGTAAGATGGATTCCATGCATCATATGGGAAAATAAATCTCATCTTATATAATCAGTGCCTAAAGAGAGAGCCTAAATTTCCTTCCCTCTCCCAAATCACAAAAATGGATTAAGGAGCAGGGATGAGGTAGTGTTTACATTCTTTTAATATTTAATATTCATACACATACCTCTCCCCCCCCCACACACACACAGACCTCCTGGTGATAAAGAATAAGCCATGGTAAAAGAAAATTGTGTAAGAACCTAGCTGACTTCAGACAAATTTGCTACTGCCACAGCAAAAGTTCAGTTTTAAATGAGCCTTCTTTCAGTCTACAGAATCCCCAGGTAGCAAACACTATCAACCTAGAAGGTACATCCTGACATAAGTTCAAATAAATGCATGAGTTAATAAAAAATGTTCAAAGTATAAATGAGTAACTCCACAGGGGCTACTTTAAAAAGAAACATTTTCATAAGGAAACTAATAATATTTTCTTTCTTATGGAAAGTTTATGTCTTCTCTTACTTCTTTAATTACTGTCCTAATTCTGACCACATCTTGTAAGTGTACTAAATAATAAAATGGCTAAGACTGCATACTAGTGCACTTTATTAGTGAGCCAGTTGTTAAGCTATTCTCTCACAGCTTCAGACTCACTCTTCTATATTCAGCTTTGTGATTCTGGCACTGACTGCAAACTCCATTTATACTTTGCCAGTTGCCTCCATGTTCCAAAAGGTGATGATAGAGGAAGAAGGGACTTGCTTCCTCTTCTTTGTTTACCATTGTTGTCAATGTCACCAAGCCTCACTTCTTTGTAATTTTAAAGGACTTCACTCTTCTTCCATAAATGGTAAAAAGTCCATCCCCATGGGGCAGCATCTTCACAGAGTTTGTTTCTGCTCTCTTTCCCTCTCACTTCTGCTTGCTAACAGCACTCATGGCAGACTCTCTGCTTTCCTTCTAGTCATGTCATCATGCTTGCCTTTTCTCTTTATTCTCTCTCTTTTATAGCAACTTGTGAGATCACAGCACTGTCCATTTATAGGACAATTGCTAAAATAGCAACTGAGGTGAGACCAAAAACTAGCAGCCAAAAAATAAATATTTGTGCTGATGTGCTTAAAAATAACCAATCTGGAATGACATAATAGGAAACGTTCAGATAAAACAACATTTGCCCTGGTATGAAGTCACAAATGGCTTTACTGCTGGATGCACATTTTCCCTTTTGTACCACAAATGTTTAAAAGAAAAAATAATCTCCTGCATTTCTTAATCATTCCTCCTTCCAAAACATATTAAAGAATTAATTTTTCATTTAGTGTCCAGTACTAATTTTTCCATTGTTAAAAGGAATAAATTGTGTCAGCAGTTTTAACAATATTTCATAATTTTCAGCTCAACTAAAAACTTAAACCTTCATTAACTTCTTGAAGAGATTATGCAGCTTTTAGGTGGGAGGGGAGGGTTAAAAAAAGAAGGAAAAGTAAAAGCAACAGCAGCGACTGCCACTGCTGCCACCCCCACACATCCACTGCTAGAGTTGCATATCACCCAGATCTCCACCCAGCTTTGTGCTCCCTCTCCCTCTCCCCCTTCCCTATTCTAGAAGTAGATAGGAAACTGGACGAACTACCTTCAGACTATAATCAGCAGCCTGGTTGTTGCTTTCAGAGTCATCCGCAAAATCTATCTTAGGGCTCTCACTAATTTTTCAAGGGTAAATGCATTGAATAAGGACGTTAAAAATGTTCTAAGCGAATTGTAAATGGCATGTTGGTAGAAATGCTAGCTCAAACTTTCTATGGGCAATTCAAAGATCTCAACAAGCAGACCGGCGAGGTTAAGTAGGACATTTAGGTCCAAACTAATGTATGAGATAAGAAAAGGCTGGCACAAATGATAGAGAGGAGGCAGTTTTATTGATTGAAGATTCTGTATAAATCATTCCTATGACATGGTTATTTATATAATCACACATGATTGCATTTTAGAGACCCCTTCCTATATGTTCTTTTAGCACCCTTTGCCGAATCTGATTGCCATGCTCATACTCAGTATTGTATCTATTCATCTTCTCTACTACATTTTCAGATTTCTGAGGGCAAAGATTGTATCTTTTTCTCACTTTCTTTCTTCCTTTTTCTCTTTTTTTTTTCTCTCTCTCTCTCTCCCTTTCTTTATCCATAAGACAAACATAATACCTAACCCATTGTAGGCACTTGATGTCAACTATCAAAATGAAGTGGACTATAGCTTTTAACTATAAAACTAAATATCATTTATTTATACCAAAATGAAATTGTTTGAAGACAGCAATACTACTTGTATTATATTGAGATAAAGATATATGAGATGGTACAGTGATTAAGGATGATGAGTGCTCTGGAATTAGACTGCCTTGGTGCTGGTCCTACTTCTGCCACTTACTTGAGTGAACAATCCTGATCAATTTCTTTAGGCCTTTCTATATCTTGGTTTACACATCTATAAGCAGCACCTACTTCATAGGGCTATTTTGAGAATTAAATGAAGTAATACAGATAAGGTACTTAAATAGGTCTGGCACAGGGTAAGCACTCAATATATTTTAATTATATTGTTAGTAGCAGTAGTACTAAAATCATGATAATGATGATAATGATGACAACTCTCTAATTTAAGTTTTAAGACAGTGACAGGCTGAAAGACAATATTTGCAATATATAAAATAGATGAAGAATTAACATATGGAATATACAAAGAACTTCAAAATTCGATTTCAGGAAATAACACTAAAATGAGTAGAAGAAATAAAAGGCAAGTCACTGCAGTAGAAACTCAGATAGTCAACAAACACATAATCCCAACCTTATTAATAATTAGGAAAATGCAAAGTAAAATCCATGAAATAATATTTCTTCCCTATCAGGTTGGCAGAATTTTTAGTCTGATAATATCAAATGTTGTTAAATACCTAGAATGATAAGAACTCTCATACACAGGTAGCAGAAGTATAAATTGGAACAAACACCTTGGGGCCAATTTAGCAATATTTATTAAAATTGAATATGTGCCTATCCAAGAATCTGGTGGTTTTCACACCAGAGCTATTCGAGGGGTTCACAAGCATAGTTTTACTGGACTGACTGAGGAGTCCACCTGTGTTCACAAAAGCCTTTTCCTATTCATCCCAAATCTGATTTCAGGGTATTGCTCCTGAGTTAAAAACCTTTGGTAACCAATCAAAAGAGAAATGTCCTTTAATGATCACTTAGGGCACCCTGAAGACTTTAGTCTTCCAGTCTATCCTGTATTACACACATTTCTGTTAAGAGTAAAGCTCTGTGTTAAAATGGAATATTCAGTTATATGGTAGCATGGGGTGGAAGCGATAACAATGTTTATTTAACCATTTTGCCTCTATTATTTCCAGACTAATGTTAAAAACTGCAACTCTATTGGTGGAGGTGATGGTGGTGGTGGTGGTGGTGGTGGTGGTGGTGGTGACAAATAGTAGGTGAAATATTTTTAATACTCCATGACTTTTTTCATGTATGTGGGTTTAGGCAATTTTGTTAGGCTATCCTCCAAGTTTATGCCTAGAATGTATCATTAGCTGGAAAGAAAGGCACCTTTGAATAGTCATGAGTATGTGTTAGTGACTCAGCTTTTTAAATGCACCTAAAATGTTTTTGCAGAACTACCTACTAACTCAAGGTAAGTTGGATAAAATCCACAAATAAAACATGTTCATAATTTATGATTTGAGGTGTGCTCCTCAATAAAGCAGTTAAAGTGAACATTATAAAATCATATTATTAAACATCTATTCCAGTTGAAGTTAATTCTCATCTAATTTTATATATAAAACAATACTTTCTACTCCTATTAAAAAAAATTAAAATTATATGCTTGCTTGTATGCCAATGCGTTTTAGCAATAGGTAGCTTTCTTTTATTTTAAATACTAAGAAAATTTTATCCTTAGGTCTAGAAACTAATGACATTATAAAATTTATACTTCATTCTAATTTAATTATTTCCCATAGAAGAAAACCAACAATCAATATATGCACACAACCACATGAGCCAAAGAAATACCATGGTTTTTATCACACATCTCACTTCACAAATAATTTGCTATTTCAGCTAGATAGTACACTAGATAATTATAAATAACGAGCAACAAAATCTCAATTCATTATCTTGTTTGCATAACTCATTATAAAGTAAATAAATTAATTATATCTACATTATTTGAATCTCTTTACAATATGCATTATGAAATTTATTTCTTAGTAGTTTTAGTAGTATTTAATATTTATTTGATATTAAATTCAAATTAAATTCAAGGAATATTTAATGAGATTTTTGACCACTATTTACCTATTACCATTTATTTGAATTAAAAATGAAGTTAAATGCTTTGTGTCAGAAAATAAGTCTTATTTTGCTTATAGGTTGAACAAATGATATCGGTTTTTGTTAATACAGAGAGGATATCTTTATAAATTAAATGAGATAAATCTGCAGCTTCAAGGTTTTGATAAAAATATATTTTAAAACATAAAATAAATATTTTTATCAGTAATAAAATTAACAATATTTCTATTTTTCAGCTATCACAGACACTATTGATGTCACACTGCATATTCTAAATGGCCTACCTCTGAGTTCACAGCACCTTCCAGTCTTTAGGGCCCAAGTCTTTCTGCTTCTCTGCCTAAGGAGGGCTCTCTCTGGTACTCAATTATGTACAGAGGCAGGTAATGAAAGTACATAGATTTCCAACTTCCTTGTCCTTTGGCGGGACAATTCTGAGGTGTATTCTACATGATACTTGGAAAGTCCCCATTGGGATACAGTTTCTGGGTTCAACTCTCACATAAACTTCCTGAACCCAAGACCTACCTCATTTTAGAGTTTGTTTCTGGGAGAATCCAAACTAAGAAACCAATCTGACATATATCAAGTGCTTAAGTGAAAGAGCAATGGGTATAACTAAGAATTATTCAATAAGTCTAGGTATACCTTCCAGAACTTGAGACTGTGACTCTCATAATTGACTAACAGATGTTTTCCATGTCAGGTGGTTTTCAACTTTTACCAATTTAAAGAAATTAATAGAATTTTTAGCAGAGAGAACACTAAAGATAATTTTTAATGATAAATTATTACATGATGGCTGGCATATAATTTAGATGCAATTTAAGAACTGAATAAAATTGTTATAATACTTTTTATTCTCATTTTTTAGCACCATAAATAAGTTTTCTCAGCCGTTACTTCTATATAAAAAAAAAGGTGGGGGACAAGAATAAAATCAATGCAGAGACCTGTACTATTCTAGCTTTAATCCATTCATCAATGGATAACATGAAATAATTGGAGGAAGTACCGTCCTTATCATTTCAAGAGAAGCATTTTCAATGAAATTTTATTTTTATGGTAAATAACAAAATAAAAATTATTTTATAATTTTTTTGTCTTGATGAATTGTGTAACAATAACAATTACAACAACTAATCTAGAAGAAAGTTTAAACACAGCTTTATGATCCCAGGAAAGAAGCATATTTTAAAATTTCAATTTTCATCCACAATTTGTCAACAAAAAAGTTTAATAGGGTGATCATAAAAAGGAACTGTCTGGCATAAATATATCGCATGAAGATAAAATTCTGTGGGAGAATTGGAATGGAAAGAAGAAAAAAGAAAGATATAAAATTTCCATAGGAAATTATGCATGCATTTTTCTAATAGATTATGATTATTGAATCACATAGTTATGATATTTAGATTCCTTTGAATACACTTAAAAGAATAAACATTTTATTTTAAAATGTCAGTATTTATAAAATACCAGAAATTTTATCTTTAGAACTGTTTTAACCTATGGTTTAAATTGGTAAACGTCAATGTTAAACTGTATGAGGGGACAGTTTTTTCAAATTCTTTTAAGGATTATACAAGATATAAGTTTGACAATGTATAGGTTAAATTGTGTTCATCCAAAATTCATGTATTGAAGTCCTAACCCCAGTACCTCAGAATGTAACTTTATTTGGTGATAGAGCCTTTACAGAGGTAACCAAATTAAAATGAGCTCATTAGGGTGAGTCTTCACCCAGTATGGCTGGTGTCCTTATAAAAAAGGGAAACTTGAACACAGAGACAGACAGAGAAAAGGCAATATGAAACAGTTTAGGGAGAAGATAGCTGTCCACAAGCCAAGGAAAGAGGCCTGGAACATATTCTCCCTCATAATCCTCAAAAGGAACCATCTCTACTAACACCTTGATCTCAGACTTCCAGCCTTCTGAACTGTAAGAAATAAATTTCTGTTGTTTAAGCAATCCAACCTGTGGTACTTTCTTTTTCCTTTTTTTATTATTAAAAATTATTGGAGTGCTTGGTTTGGCAGCATATACTAAAATTCATATACTAAAACTGGAATGATACAGAAAAGATTAGTATGGCGCCTGTGCAAGGATGACATGCACATCTGTGAAGTGTTCCATATTTTTCAAAATAATAGTTATAAGGATACTCAATTAACTTCAGGGGAGAATGGGTGAGCTCAATGAGAATCTCAACAGGGAGATAGTAAGCATAAAAAGAGGATATAGAAGCCATAAAAAAAATAGAAATGAAGAATACAGTGACTGAAATAAAAAATACACTAGAAGGATTCAACAGTAGATTGGATGAAGCAGAAGATCTAATCCACGAACTAAAGGACAAGGTAGCAGAAAACACCCAATCGGAACAGCAAAAAGAAAAAAGAATTTTTTAAAATGAAGATAGTCTAAGTCTATTGTTACAACATAAAGTGTAACAATATTTACCCCATAGGAATATCTGAAGGAGGAGAGAGAGAGCAAGGTAATGCGAATATATTTGAAGAAATAATGACATAACTTCCCTAACCTGGCAAAGAAATTAAACATACAAGTTCAGGAAGCACAAAGAGTCCCAAACAAGAGGAACTCAAACAGACCTACACCAAGACACATCATAATTAAAATGCCAAAGTTCAAAGACAAAGAGG
>NW_011889002.1:2563710-2566360 GCF_000151845.1 Pteropus vampyrus | reverse complement strand
AATATATTTGAAGAAATAATGACATAACTTCCCTAACCTGGCAAAGAAATTAAACATACAAGTTCAGGAAGCACAAAGAGTCCCAAACAAGAGGAACTCAAACAGACCTACACCAAGACACATCATAATTAAAATGCCAAAGTTCAAAGACAAAGAGGGAATCTTAGAGGAGCAGGAGATAGATTGGATTACACATGGTGGAGTGAGAGACATCCTCAGATGTCTCAGATGTCCCTTGAAACAACAATAAGCTGAACATCTAAAACTGAACAAAAAACACTCAAACTGCACACCAGCAAGTCTGAGTGTGGGATCTGTGCATAAGAGCTGCCACAGGTCAGAACTCCAGATGTTGGGCAGTGGACTGAGAGTAATAAAGAAGCTGCCTCTCTTAGCTGGAGCTTCCTGAAGGACGAAGGGGAGGGGAGAAGGAGTGGCGACCGATCTGAACAGTCCTGCCTGAGAGTGCTGTGAGCTCCACGTGGCCAGTGGCAGTGCCAAGTCATCAGAGCAGAAGGCAGAGAAACAGGGACGGCAGAAAAGTGGGCACAACAGAGAAACGAGAGTTAATTTCTACCAGCCACCATTGCAAAACCAAGGCTGAGCCACAGCCTCCATCCCTCAATCCAGAGGGCCCCTCCCCACATACTCTTTGAGACCGATCACCGCGGAGCCCAAGGGGAATCTGAGCAAACGCTACCGAAACTGTCGCTAATACTAACAGGGACTGAGAATGAAGGTAGCGAGGGTGATTAGACATCTATAAGAGAAAAAAAGACATTATTAAGACTATATAAAGCAGAGATCCAAGAGGCTTAGATGTTACCTACTGGAAACCAAAAGAAAAACACCTTCTTTGCAACAGGCTAGGGGCCATTATATAATAAATCTTCTTTCTGGGGGAAAAAAGCAGAACACACTTCCATTAATGCCCAGGCAGAGAAATACTTCATTAAATACCATGAACAACCAAGATGACAAGGCATCTCGAGGAAAAAAGAGAAAAATCTCCAGAAAATAAGCTTATAAACATAGAAATATGCGACTTAAATGACAGAGAATTTATGATGGTACTTCTGAAAAAACTCAGTGAGATCCGAAATGAATCATATCAACAATTTCATGAATTGAAAAAACAACTAGATGAGCAGAATGAGTTCTTTAGCAAGGAGATTGAAACCCTCAAAAAGAACTGAATAGACTTTCTGGAGATAAACAACACGCTGCAAGAGTTGAAAAATGAAATAACAAACTTGGGAAATAGAGTTGACCAAATGCAGGAAAGGATCAGTGATATAGAAGACAGAAATTTAGAAATATATCAGGAGGAAGAAGAGAAAAAACTGAAGAATGAAAAATAATGAAAGAGAAATTCAAGAACTAGCTGATACCACCAGGAGAGGAAGCATAAGAATAATGAGAATTCTCAAAGGGGAGGAAAAGGAACAGGGATTAGAAAGCATTTTCAGACAAATAGTTGATGAAAATTTCTCAAATCTAAAAAATGAGCTGGAACTTGGAATTCAAGAAGTCAGTAGAACATCCAATTATCTCAACAAAAAGGCCTTCACCAACACACATTGTATTAAAATTATCAAAAATCATGACAAAGAGAATTCTCAGGGCAGCCAGAGAAAAGAAGATGGTAACCTATAAAGGAAAATCCATTAGATTATCATCGGACTTCTCAGTACAAACCTTACAAGCCAGAAAGAAGTGGAATTGAATACTCAAACTATTAAGTAAGAGGAAATACCAACCCAGAATAATGTATCCAGCTAAGCTCTCCTTTAGATTTGAAGAAGAAATTAAGACTTTTCCAGACATACAAAAATTGAGGGAATTCTCCACTACGAGGCCTGAACTACCGGAAATACTGAAAGGAGTCATCTTACCTAAACCAAAATGACAAAACAAAACAAAACAAAACAAACAAAAAATCATAATTAGGAGTAAGGTGACTAGCAGGCTGATAAAAGCAGAAGAGTGCAATCCTTACTAGGAAAGGGCATTATAAGCTTAAAATAAGAAGAGATTTGCTATAGCAAGAGAGTAATGAATGTTCAGCATACATAGAGACAAATTGAGACAACAATGACTGAAAAGGGGAGGATTCAAAGATCCAAATTCACAAAAGGGAATGGAGATAAAGCACACACAGAAGGAAAGGGACGACTATATATATGTATATATATATATAGCTATCCTTTACATATTTGTAATGGTAACCACATGCCAAAGAACCGAAGTATGTAACATAAAACAAGAAGGATCAGAGGGAAAACCCACAAATGCCAACCAAAATAAAGAAAACAGAAACACAAGGACAAGGAAGCTATGAGCTACCAGAAAGCAAAAATAAAATGGCTATAAGAAGACCTCAATAGGGTATTTCAATAATCACCCTAAATGTAAATGGACTGAACTCACCAATAAAAAGGCACAGAGTTGCACAATGAATCAAAAAACAAAACCCAACCATATGCTGCCTCCAGGAGACACATCTCAGGTCCAAAAACAAATATAGACTCAAAGTGAAAATGATATTTCAAACAAATGGCATTCAGAGAAAAGCAGGAGTAGTGATATTAATATTAGACGACATAGACTTCAAAATAAAAAATATATAGAAAGATACAGAAGGACACTT
>NW_011889002.1:2562227-2563008 GCF_000151845.1 Pteropus vampyrus | reverse complement strand
GTCATAAGAGGAAAGTTCATATCATTACAGGCCTATCTCCAAAAACATGAATGAACCCAAATAAACAACCTAATGCTTCATCTTAAAAAACTAGAAAAGGAAGAACAAATGAGGCCTAAAGTCAGCAGAAGGAAAGAAATCATCAAAGTTAGAGCAAAAATAAATAAAATTGAAAACAAAAAATAAATAGAAAAATAAATGCAACAAAGCTCTGGTTCTTTGAGAAAGTTAATAAAATTGACAAACCCCTGGGAGGACTAACTAAAGGAAAAAGAGAAGAGACACATATTCACAAAATCAGGGATGAAAAAGGGGAAATTATGACAGACACTGCACAAATACAAAGGATCTTACAAGAATACTATGAAAAAGTACATAACGCCAAATTTAATAACCTAGAAAATGAACCAGTACTTAGAAAAATACAACCTTTTTAGACTGAATCAAGAACTGGAAAATCTAAATAGACTGATCAGCAGTATGGAAATTGAAACAGTCATTAAAAACCTATAAAAAAGTAAAAGTCCGGGACCAGATGGCTTCACCAGTGAATTCTACCAAACATTCAAAGATTTAATACCTACTCTCCTCAAACTCTTTGAAAAAATGGAAGAAGAGGCAATACTTCCCAACTCATTTTATGAGGCCAATATCACCTTGACCAAAACCTGGTAAAGATAACACAAAAAAAAGATCAATATCTCTCATGAACTCAGATGCAAAAATCCTAAATAAGATACTAGCGAAATGAATATAGCAACATATTGAAAAGGTTATACAC
>NW_011889002.1:2561337-2562177 GCF_000151845.1 Pteropus vampyrus | reverse complement strand
AAAAAAGATCAATATCTCTCATGAACTCAGATGCAAAAATCCTAAATAAGATACTAGCGAAATGAATATAGCAACATATTGAAAAGGTTATACACTACAATCAAGTGGACTTCATCCCAGGGGCACAGGGATGGTTCGACATACACAAATCAATTAATGTGAGACACCATATAAACAAAATAAAAATAAGAATCATATGATCATATCAATAGATGCAGAAAAAGCTTTCGACAAGATATAGCACCTATTTATGATCAAAACATTTAACAAAATCGGTATAGAAGGAAAGTACCTTAACATAACAAAGGCCACGTATGACAAACCCTCAGCCAACATTATATTTAATGGTGAAAACTAAAAACCCTCCCTCTAAGATCAGGAACAAGGCAAGGCTTTCCACAGTTGCCACTGTTATTCAATATAATATTGGAGGTCCTAGCTAGTGCAATCAGGCAAGAGAAAGATATAAAAGGCATCCAAATAGGAAACAAAGAAGTCAGACTGTCACTATTCGCAGATGACATGATTCTCTATATAGAAAACCCTGAAGACTCCACAAGAACACTACTAGAAAAAATAAGTAAATACAGTAAAGTTTCTGGATACAAAATCGATGTTCAAAAATCCATAGTATTCCTTTACTCTAATAATGAAATGTCAGAAAAAGAAACGGAAAAAATAATTCCTTTTGCGATGGCCACAAAAAGAAAAAATACCTAGGAAAAAATCCAATGAAACATGTGAAGGACATATATAATGAAAACTATAATATCCTATTAAAAGAAATCAAAGAAGATACAAAGAAATGGAAAGATTTTCTGTGTTCTTGGATTGGAAGAA
>NW_011889002.1:2548905-2561287 GCF_000151845.1 Pteropus vampyrus | reverse complement strand
AAAGAAATGGAAAGATTTTCTGTGTTCTTGGATTGGAAGAACCAACATAGTTAAAATGACCATATTACCTAAAGCATTATACAGATTTAATGCAATCTCCATCAAAATCCCATTGGCATTTTTTAATGAAATAGAACAAAAAAAAAATCATCAGATTTGTATGGAAGCACAAAAGACTCCAAACTGCCAAAGCCATCCTGAGAAAAAAGAACGAAGCTGGAGGCATCACTCTGCCCAACTTCAAATTATACTACAAAGCGACAATAATCAAAATGTCATGGTATTGGCAGCAAAAAAGACACATGAACCAGTGGAACAGAAGCGAGAGTCCAGAAGTAAACCCATGTTTATATGGGCAAACAATTTTGACAAAAGATCCAAAACCATACAGTGGAGAAAGGAAAGCCTCTTCAATAAATGGTGTTGGGAAAACTGGAAAGCCACCTGCAAAAGAATGAAAGTAGACTGTTGTCTATCATCACACACCAAAATTAACTTAAAATGGATTAAGGACCTGAATATAAGACCTAAAACAATAAAATGCATAGAAGAAAACATAGGAACGAAACTCGAGGACCTTAGACTTAAAGAGGATTTTATGAATTTACCTCAAAGGCAAGGGAAGTAAAAGCTAAAATAAATGAATGAAACTACATTAAACTAAAAAGCTTCTGCTCAGCAAAAGAAACCATCAACAAGGTAAAGAGAAAACCATCCGAATGGGAAAATATATTTGCAAGCAATGCCTCTGATAAGGGCCTAATATCCAAAATATATGAAGAACTCATACAACTCAATAACAACAAAAAAACAAACGATCCAATCAAAAAATGGGCAGAGGATCTGAACCTACACTTCTCCCTAGAGGACATACAAATGGCCAACAAATATATGAAAAGATGCTCAACATCACTATTAGGGAACTGCAAATCAAAACCACAATGAGATACCATCTCACACATGTTAGAATGGTTATAATCAACAAGACAAGTAATAACAAATGTTGGAGAGGATATGGAGAAATAGGAGCCCTCATACACTGCTGGTGGGACTGCAAATTAGTACAACCACTATGGAAAATATTATGGAGGTTCTTCCTCAAAAAACTAAGAAGTGATCAACCATGTGATCCAGAAATTACACTACTGATTATTTACCCTAAAGAGTTGAAAACTCATATCTGAAAAGATATCTGCACACTGATGTTCATAGCAGCATCATTCACGGTGGCCAGAACATGGAAGCAAGCAACTGAAGTGTCCTATGATAGATGATTGGCTAAAGAAGCTGATATTGGATAAAGAAGCTGACACACACACACACACATACATACACATATATATATATACACATACATACATATATATATATACATACACAATGGAATACTACTCAGTCATAAGAAGAGATGAAATATTGCCATTTGCAACAACATGGATTGGCCTCAAGATAATTATACTAAGCAAAATAAGCCAGACAGAGAAGGTTGAAAATCACATGATATCATTTATATGTGGGATATAAAGTGAAAAGCAACAAATGAACAGACAAACAGTGACTCATGGACATGGACAATGGACTAGTGGTTAACAGAGGTGAAGGGGAAAGGGGAAAAAATAAAAAAAATGCTAAAAAAATAAGAAGAGAAGCAAGAGAAAGGAAGCTAGTTACTTATAAGGGTACCCCCATAAGAATGTCTGCCGATTTTTCAACAGAAACTCTGCAGTTCAGAAGGGACTGGCAAGAAATATTCAAAATTGTGAAAAACAAGAATATAAAACTATGACTACTCTACCCGGCAAGGCTTTTGATTAAAATAGAAGGTAAAATAAATAGTGTCCCAGATAGGGAAAAACTTAAGGAATTCATCAACAAGCCAGGATAACAGGAAATTTTAAAGGGATTTCTGTAAAATTATTGGGGTGACACTGATCAACACAATCCAGTAAGTTTCAAATGCACAATTCAATAGTATATCATACATGTATTGCATTGTGTGTTCACTGCTCATAGATTTAAGGCGGTCCTAGCAAACTAACGCAAAGGTCATTCTCCTGAGGAAACTCTCACACTTATAGACAAGGTTGTAAAGGGATAGTCATTGCCTTGTTCTTGCATTAAGGGCAATTAATTAAAATGTAGCATCCCAGCATCCCCTGTTTACTGCTGGAGATGGGTTACTGGAACTGGGGACACAATTCCAGGTCTTTCTGACATAATCCCTTCAGAGACATGTTCTTGGCTTCCAAAATTGGCAAATGCTCTTCCATTCTCTTCAAATGCCCTGAAGTCATGTGTGACTTGGGCCTGGTTTCCCTTAGCTTTTTTCCATGCAATTATTTGGCAATCTTTAGTGTTGCAGTGATATTTCTGACACACTTCATAATGCTAAAGGACTTCCACCAGTTCCTAAATTGTAGGCTAATTTTTACCCTCCACTATATCCTTAAATGTGTTCCTTCCACCACATCTATAAAACTTGGATTTTTAAAATCCAGCATGATTCTCTTCCCTTGTTTTATTGCGGCAAGTCCAGTTCTATTTCCTTATATTGGGGCGGGGGGGAGGTGAGGCGGGGCCGGTGGCGGGAATTGGCAGAATCTAAAATAAATGGTAAAATCCAAAAAAAAAAAAAACAAAGAAAATATGGATTGATGTGACAAATGGCATAATGGATAGAAGACAGGTATACGATAAAGTGAGAGTAGTAAAAGACCAACTGTAGAATCTATGTTGGGGTATATATAAAATATTATTATGAAAATTATTATTATTATAAAAATTTAAACTTTAAATTTGCTATATGTTTTCAAATTCTCATAATAAAACATTAGGGCTAAATGAAAAAATAAATTGCAGAGTGGCTACAACTCAGGTGACCAAGGTCAACATCAGCTATGATAAGTCATGTTGAAAGCATGGGATGAGAATGACACTTTATCTCTGTGATTTTCCTCTCATAAACAGATAAGCCCAGTCTAATCATGAAAAAAAAGATCAGACGAATCCCAAATAAGTTACCATCTATAAAATACCTGACTAGAAAAGCTTAAAACTGTCAAAGTCATCAAAAACAAGAAAAGTCTGAGAAACTGTCACAGCTAAGGATACATGATGACTAAATGCAATATGGTATCCCGGATGGGATCCTGAAACAGAAAAAGGGATTGTGTGAAAACTAAAGAAATCTAAATAAAGTATGGATTGTAGTTAATAATAATATATCAATACTGATTTACTAATTTTACCAATACTATACTTATACCATACTAATATGTTAACAATTGGAGAAATCAGGTATAGAATACGTATGAACTCTGTTTTATCTTCATATTTTTTTCTGTAATTCTAAAACTGTTCTGATATAAATTAATTTAAAAAATAGCAAATAATTACCTGAATTAATTAATATTATGTTATAATAATATTGCAGGTGCAGTTGGATATATAACCCTTTAAATGAAGTTGTAAGATCTTTATCTTAAAACATATGGTTTTAGTTTCAATTATGACCACTTTAGTATAAACTTAAAGCAAGGCTGGGTCATAGGAGTTATATGTGGAATTAAAGTATCTAATTAGTTCAATTGATATCATCAAATTTTGTGGTTTATTTTTTTAAGGATGAAGATACAAAATGCAGTAGGATGATGTAGAACAAATTAGAATGGAACTTATAGCATTTTTCCGGGTTTGAATTGGTAATATGTGTTATACAGATGCAAACACATTGATATGAAAATATTTTATGACAACTGTAAGAGTATTCTTATTCAGCTTATTTGTAATAGTCACATATAAGAGTTCAAATGTATAAATATATTAACCTTAATGCTTTTGCTAAGGCGCCCATCATTATTGCATTTTAAAGATACAAAAATAGGTTTAGAAAGAATGTCCTTCCAGGAGTCAGTCCTCCCTGTCCTTTCCCTTCTTTTGGGCCCTCTGCTGGTTACTTCACAATCTGGTATCCAGGCCTTTGTCTCCCAGAATCTTATGCTATTTGTTCACTGGGCCTTCTCCTCAGCTGTTCAACTCTTGCTTATTCCATTAAGGCTCTAGTTGGCCAAAAAACATGTTCAGTTCCAAAATTGTATAGGTTTTAAAAACAACATTTTTTCATTTATGAAAATTGCAAAGTATTTCTACTTTGATCTCATTTGATTGACACAGAAATCTTAAGAAGTATCCCTTTTTTTAGCTAAGGAAATCAAGATATCAAGGTAAGGTTAAGGGCATCCTTACCCCCTGATGTTGGTTGTTCTTTTTCTTGGATGCCTGGCTACCCTTGTAGCATTCAGAGAATTCTGTATCTTATGAGACAGGCATATACATTCCCGATCTCTCTTTCAGCTGCAACATAGGTAGATGGGCTAGGACCCACCTATGAAACAGCCCCAACCCCAGACTTAAAGCAGAAGTTAGAGGAATGAAAGATGCAGAATTCATCCTAGAGAAGAGAAGGGACAGCTACAACTAGTTTCAGGAGGCAGCAACGACAGCAATTCAAGCAGAAGCATCTCTAGTAAAACTACCCTGGTGCTGGCAGCATGAGACCCAACATCTAGTGATCAGTAGTGGAGTGCTTGCCAGACACTTTTGCAAGACCATTTGGGACACAGTTCTTTGTTGTGTAGCCTCCAGATGTAGTAGCCTTCTAGGAGATAATCTGAGCCATTGATACTCACCCCCCTTTTTAAAAATTTATTGAAGTATAACTGACATTCTATAAACTACAAATATTTAAAGTGCATAATGTGATAATTTTAACATACATTTACACCTGCAAAACTATTACCATGATCACATCAGTGATCATATCCCTCATTTCCAAGAGTTTTTAATGCTCCTCTGTAATCTTTTTCCACGAATTCCCACTCCCTCTCTCCCCAGGCAAACATTGATCTATTTTCTGTCATCGTAGATTAGTTTGCACTTCCCAGAAATTTTATATAAATAGATTCATACAACATATACACGTTTATGTGTTTTTTTTTTTTCACCCAGCACAATTATTTCGAGATTGAGCTTGTTGGAAGTATCGATAGTTAATTCCTTTTTATTGCTAGGTAGAACTCTATTGTTTAGATGGACACAATTTATTTATCTACTGATGGGCATTTGGGTTGTTTCCAGGTTTGGGCTATTACAAATAAAGCTGTTAAAGATTCATATGTAAGTCTTTGTATAGACATATGCTTTCATTTCTTCTGGGAAAATACCTAGGGTGGAATGGCTGAATAATATGGTAATTTTTAACTTAAGAAACTGCCAAGAATTTCCCAAAGTGATTGTACCCACTTTACATTCCCACCAACAATATGAGAATTCCAGTTTCTTTACAGTTTCGGCAACATTTAGTAAAGTAAGTTTTGTTTGTTTTTTTTAATTTAGCCTTTCTAACAGATATAAAATGATATCTATCTCATTATGATTTAATTTGTATTGTCCACATAACTGATGATGTTCAGTATCTCTTCATGTGTTTATTTGCCATCTGCATATATTCTTTGCTAAAAGTATCTGTTTGAATCTTTTGCCAATTTTTAATTGGGCTATTAACTTTCTTATTACTGAGTTTTGAGAGCATTTTACATATTCAGGATACAGATATTTTCATTTTTTCCCAGCCTGTGACTTGCCATTTTAGTCCCTTAAGAATGACTTTTAAAAGACAGTTTTTTATTTTGATAAAGTCCACTTTATTTTTTTTTCTGTTATGAATTGCTTTAGTACCATAACCAAGAAATCTTTACCTAACTCAAGGTCACAAAGATTTTTCTCCTATATTCTCTTCTAAAAATTTTATAATCTTAGGTTTTACATCTAACTCTATGATCCTTTTTTATTTCATCTTTGTCTATGGTATGAGATATGTTCGAAGTGCATGTGTGTGTGTGTGCATGCATGCACACACATGTGTGCACATACGTGGGTATTTGATGGTTCTAGTACCATTTGCTGAAAATACATTCTTCTTTGTACCTTTATTGAAAATCAAGTGTCTAAATATGTGTAGGTCCATTTTGGACTCTTTTTTCTTCCACTGACATTTTATCTATTGTTAGGCCAATTTTTATTGCTCTAGCTTTAAAGTAAGTAAAGACCTTTTATCTTTGCTGACATAGGTGTTTAGTACTATAAATTTCCCTTCAATTACTATTTTGGTGGGATCCTACAAATTTTGATACATTGTATTCTCATTTGCATACAGTTTAACACACTTTCTAGTTTCCCTTTTGACTTTTTAATTTGGCTCATGAGTCACTTAGAAGTACTATTTTATTTCCAAATATTTGGACACTTTTCAGATCGTTTTCCTGTTGATTCCTAATTTAACTATGTCGAGGTCAAATAACATACTTTGCATGACTTGAATCCTTTAAAATTTATTAGCACTTGTTTTATAGCTCAAAATATTGTCTACTTTGGTATTTATTCCATGTGCATTTAAAAAGAATGTCTATTATACTATTGTTGTATAGTGTGTTCTATTGATGTTAATTATCAAGTGGGTTGATAGTGGTTTTCTGCCTTTCTACATCCTTACTGAGTACCTGTCTTCCTGTTCCATCTAATATTGAGAGATAGATATTGAAATCTGCAACTAAAGATACAGATTTGTCTATTTCTCTTTGCTATGTATTTTGAAATTCTGTTATTATGAGCATAAAAGTTTAGAACTATTATGCTCTCTTAATAAATTGACATCCTTTTCATTATAAAATGACTTTTTATCCCTTGTAATAGTCTTTATTTCAAAATCTGTTTTATCTAACATTGTCACTACAGCTTTCTTTTAATGAGTGAATTAGTATTAGCATGGTATATCTCTCTTCCCATACTTTTATTTTTAATCTATTTTTATCATTACATTTAATGGAGGTTTCTTGTAGGCATCATATAATTGGACAATTTCTGTTTTTAAATTGATGTATTTAGACAGTTCATGTGATAACTGCTAAGATTAGGTTTAAAGCTATCATTTTGCTATTTGTTTTCTATCTGTTCTTTGTTAATAGTTCCTCTTTTTCTGTTTCTGTTTTTGTTTTTTGTTTTGTTTTGTTTTGTTTTGCATTAATTGAACAGCCTGGAAACTCACTTAATGTAGCAAGCTGGGCCATTTGTAAGCCTTGTCTCATGCTTTCCTTTTATCATCTCTTAAGAATAATTGTCCTTCATTTCTTAATTCTTGAAATCTACCGCTTCATATATTTTGTCTAAGCTCTTAATTGTTTCAAGCAGGAGGGAAAATCTGGTCCTTATACTCCATTTTGGCTGGAAGCAGAACTTATGCCTGCCAATACTCTTGTCAATTTCTTTCAACTTAACTAAGGCAGAGTAAATATTTATTATTTGCAATTAGGAATTCTAACAGATACACATCTAACTCTCTCTTATCCTATTTACTCTCCTAATCCTGTCAGTTTTTTCACTTAAACATCTTATTAATAGTCTTAATGTAAGTTTATATAGTATACATGAATATATATATGTAAGTTTATAAACCTGTGTATGTATATACATAGGTATGCATACACATATGTGTAGTATGTTTATTATGTGTATCAGGTATTTTTCTAATTATTTTATTTCTAGTAACTTAATTCAATCCTCTCAATCATCTTTGATGTAGGAACCATTACTATAATTCATTTTACAGATCAGGAAACTGAGGCACAGAGAGGTAAAGTAACTTTTCAAGATTATAAAGCTAAGTGGTTGAAAACTGGCAGCCTGAATCAGATTCCACAGAAACACTATTGCCTCTCTTCACTATTTCCTATGTCTCTACATTATCACTCTAGTTCAAACTGTTATCATTTCTTGTCTGAACTACCATGTAGCTAATATGCCTACTTCCAAACTATTCTTTTCATTATAGTTGGAGTGATCTTTCAAAACCCAAAGCTGATTATATCATAGGTGCTTCAGACCTATCAGTTGCTTTGTCCTATTAGGATGACACAAAACTCCTTAAAATACCTGCAGTGTTCTCCAACATCTCTTCTTTTCCTATTCCTACGATGTCAGCTTCAATCCTGCTTGGCCCTTTTCCTGCTATTCAGCTACAGTGGACTTTTTTCAGAATTCTCGCTGTCTTCTGCCAAAGGCTCTTGTTCAGACTGTTCCCTCCACCTACAACACTATTCCTTACCCTTTTTGGTCAATCAATCATTTAAATAGTTTGACTCCAACATAAGATATCTAGTGCCTGACATAGAGTTGAACACAGAGAAGACACACCATAGTTTTCAAAAATGAATGAATGAATGAGTGAGATAAAGTTCCTTGACTAAGGAGACACAGTAATAGATTGGGAAACTGGAACTGGGCTTCTGATTCCTGGCCCAGTTATAGTTTTCACATGGCATTTGAATCAAAAGCTTGAAAGAACTTCCAGATTATTGTTTTCTATTCATTCTGGAGATATTAGTAATGGTAATCAGGCTATAAATCTCTTGAAGAGTCAGTCTTACCATGCCCATGATTGGTTACTGGTTCATTTGGCCTAAGGAGCTATTATGCCATGAAGTTATTTATAGGTGACTCCAGTCTTTAAGAATTTTGGTTGATTCAGTAATTGGTGTAAGCATTAGTTTTTGATGACTTAGCTGTGTTCCTTGTGAATTAATGATTCCTAATGATGGGGATTTAGAATGGATACCCCCAGATACTTAGCTGTTTTAAATAGCACATTAAAAAATGTAACACTTAAAGTTCATGTGCTTTAAAAAATATTTCATGAAAACCCAGAGGTGGACCATAGTTTTATATCAGTTGCATTAAGGACTAATTTTATAACTCTAGAGATGGAGTCAAAAGCAGACTCTTTTTCCTCTAAATGAACGTACCTGTCACTAAGAACACAGGCACATGATGAATCAATAGTATACAAATTCCAGCTCCCCAAAATTCCCAGACCCGGCTTAGAAGGGAGAAGCATGCAAAACTGAATTTAACCATGAGGAAACATCAGAAAAAACAAATTAGAAGTCTCAAAAGTGACAAGGGCATAAAAGACAAAAAGACACCGAGGAACTGACCTAGATTGGAAACATGACAACTAAATGCAATTGTGGGATGCTGGCTTGGAGCCTAGGACACAGGAAGAACATTAGTGTGACAACTGGCAAAGGTTGAATAAGGTCTGCCAACTAATTAAAGGTATTGTGTGTATTGTTTTCACTTTCTTTGATTTGAACATTGCATTATGGTTACATTTGTGAAAGCTAGAAGAAGTATATATGAAAACTTTAGGACTATTTTTATAACTTGATTATTAAACTAAATTATTTCATAATAAAATGTTTAAAACATCCCTAAAGTAAGTTAATAAACAAGCAAAAACCACAAATAGATAAATATTTAAAATGAGAGGGAGACAATTTCTATACAAAGAAAACTATAAAGATTTAAAATTTCAGGCAGGGTTGGTTCAGAGCACAAAAATGAAATAAGCAGAATACCAGAATTGATCCTTCTGATCCCATGGCTCCTCAAGAAAACAAAAAGTTCTTTAAACAGTAGAAGAATAGAACAATCCCCATTGGTCTCAGCAGATGCAACAGCAGTAGCACAAAACAGGCACTAGCTCTGCCTGTGGGGCACAGAGCCTTATCTCTCATGCAGCCCATTGTATACAGGCCTAAGTCTTAGCTAAATCGGCTAGGGATCAGGGCTTCTCTGCCCAAATACAAGTAAGCCACTAATTAATGATTACTATTTAAACAAACACCTAAAGACCAGTCACATACTTATATTTTAAATATAGCATTGGTGCCACAACTCAAACTGCTGTACTGTAATCAAGTTGTTTGACCTGTTTTACCTGTAAGACCTGTATGCTTCAGACAGAGAAGCTGCTGACCAGAGAAATAAAATCTTTTTTTTTTTCAAAGTAGCATGAACAAAAAAGCAAATTGTCCCAAAGAACCCCCTCTATAAAACAATTCTTATGATCCATGTTGTACATGAAGAAATCTAGGTTCAAACAAGCTTACTGACCTGCTGAAGATGAAAGGGATCCCAGTGATTTCGGTCTAAATCCAACACACCATTGGCAGGAGTAACTTCTCTTATCCTCCCAGAGCTCAGTTTTCCAACTGGTAAAAGGAAGTAGCTGAGCTAGGTCATTCTAAATGTCTCTTCTAATTTTAATAACCGATAATTAAAGAATATTTATTCAAAGAACACAGACTAAAACCAATTGCCACAATTACCATTGCACTCAAAAACTTGGCACTGCTAAATGAGAGGTATTTCTCTCTTTTGAGTACTGTGAGTCACTCTCTCCTTGAAATACTTTCTGTTTTCAACTTATCTGATATTAACCTTTTTCATCTTTTCTCTTATTTCTCTGGCAACTACCCCTCAATGTCCTTTATCTACTACTTGTCCTTCTCTACCCAGCCTATTAAATGCTAGAATTTCTTAAGACTAGGTCCTAGGATCTCAATTCTTCCACTTGTTACTCTTTCCCTAAGCAATCTCATCCAATGGCTTTAAATATCATTTGCATGTTCTAGGCTTCCACATAACTCTGAGTTCCTGACTGTCAACTCAACAGCTCGACTTGGCTATCTCAAAAGCAACCAAAATTCAACATGTCTAAAACTAATTCACTTTCCACACTCAAATAAATCCCTGCACACCTGTCCTGTTTTTTCCCCTGTTGCCTAGGTCATTGAGCGGCATCACCATCCTTGCAGTTGTGCCATCCAGAAACCTGGAAGTTCTGCTGACAATTTCCTCTCCTTCACGTCATATTCAACATCAAGGAAATATTTCCCATCTTATTACCTAAAAATCTTTCATATCAATTCGCTTTTTTTTATTTCTACCATTACTAGCCTCATTAGAATAAATGACTGCAAATTCATGAATGACTGCAGAAAACTTCCTAATTGATCTCTCATCACTTCTGCACCCACACCATTCTACTATTTCTTCTTTTCAGTCTCTTTTCCATACCACATCCAAAGCGGCCTCTTTTTTAAAAAAACTTTTTGTTTTTAAATAATTATAGATTAACATGAAGTTACAAAGATAGTACAGAGAAGACCCATATATTCTGTACCCAATTTCTTCAATGGTTATATTTTATATAATAATGGTACAATATCAAAACCAGGAATTTTACATCGGTACGATGTGTATGTACAGCTAGATATCCAACCGCTCATTTTACCACACGTATAGGTTGATGTTACCACCAGTATAACAATCAAGGGACAAAACTATTTCATCACCACAGAGATCTCCTTCATGCTACCCCTTTTTAGTCAGTCACTCTCCACTGCCTGTTCCTACCATCTCTAACCCGTGCAACCTCTAATCTGTTTTCCAGCTCTATAATTAAAAAAATAATAATACTACATACATAAAAATTACCTAGAGTATGTGACTTTTTGAGACTGGCTCTTTTCACACAACATAATGCCTTTGAGATCCATGTAAATTGGTGCCTATCAATGGTTTATTCCTTTTTATTGCTGAGTAGTATCCATGCTATGAGTGAAAGAATTCATATAATTCATTTTGATCGTTTCCAGTTTCTGAATATGACAAATAAAACTGCAATGAACAATTGTGTACAGATGTTAATGTGGACATAAGTCTTTGTTTCTCTAAAAAGCCCAGGAGTGCAACTGCTGAGTCATATGGTATATGTAGATTTGGTTTTAAAAGGAACTGCCAAAACATTTTCCAGAGTGGCTGTAACATTTTACACTCCTACCAGCAACATGTGAGAGATCCATGTTCTCCATATTCTCACCAGCATTTGGTACTGTCACTAATTTTTTATTTTAGTTGTTTTAATGAATATAGTGACATCTCATCTTGGCCTTCATTTCCATTTACCTAATGGCTATAGGTGTCGAACATTTTTAATGTGCTTATTCGCCATCCATATAGCTTTAGCGCGATGTCTCTTCCCCTTTCTTGCTCATTTTCTAATTGAATTGTTCGTTATTGTTGTTGTTTTTGAAGTTGCACCTTGACAATTCCTTATATAGTGTAAATGCCATTCTCTTTCAGATATGTGGTTTGTGAATGTTTTCTCCCAATCTATAGCTTATCTTTTCATCCTCCTAACAGAGCTTTTTGCAGAGCAAAAGTTTTTAATTTTGATGAAATCAAATTCATCAATTTTTTTCTTTTGTGGATCACTCTTTTAATATCATGTCTAAGAACTTTTCACTAAGCCCTAGGTATCAAAGATTTTCTCCTGTATTATCTTCTAAAAGTTTTATAGTGTTATGACTTACCTTTATATTTATTATGCATTTTAAGTTAATTATTACATAAGGTGTGAAGTTTAGGTCAAGGTTCATTCCTTAGCCTGTGGATATCCTAATGCTCCAATAGGGGGGAAAAA
>NW_011889002.1:2543598-2548855 GCF_000151845.1 Pteropus vampyrus | reverse complement strand
AGTCTCTTTTCCATACCACATCCAAAGCGGCCTCTTTTTTAAAAAAACTTTTTGTTTTTAAATAATTATAGATTAACATGAAGTTACAAAGATAGTACAGAGAAGACCCATATATTCTGTACCCAATTTCTTCAATGGTTATATTTTATATAATAATGGTACAATATCAAAACCAGGAATTTTACATCGGTACGATGTGTATGTACAGCTAGATATCCAACCGCTCATTTTACCACACGTATAGGTTGATGTTACCACCAGTATAACAATCAAGGGACAAAACTATTTCATCACCACAGAGATCTCCTTCATGCTACCCCTTTTTAGTCAGTCACTCTCCACTGCCTGTTCCTACCATCTCTAACCCGTGCAACCTCTAATCTGTTTTCCAGCTCTATAATTAAAAAAATAATAATACTACATACATAAAAATTACCTAGAGTATGTGACTTTTTGAGACTGGCTCTTTTCACACAACATAATGCCTTTGAGATCCATGTAAATTGGTGCCTATCAATGGTTTATTCCTTTTTATTGCTGAGTAGTATCCATGCTATGAGTGAAAGAATTCATATAATTCATTTTGATCGTTTCCAGTTTCTGAATATGACAAATAAAACTGCAATGAACAATTGTGTACAGATGTTAATGTGGACATAAGTCTTTGTTTCTCTAAAAAGCCCAGGAGTGCAACTGCTGAGTCATATGGTATATGTAGATTTGGTTTTAAAAGGAACTGCCAAAACATTTTCCAGAGTGGCTGTAACATTTTACACTCCTACCAGCAACATGTGAGAGATCCATGTTCTCCATATTCTCACCAGCATTTGGTACTGTCACTAATTTTTTATTTTAGTTGTTTTAATGAATATAGTGACATCTCATCTTGGCCTTCATTTCCATTTACCTAATGGCTATAGGTGTCGAACATTTTTAATGTGCTTATTCGCCATCCATATAGCTTTAGCGCGATGTCTCTTCCCCTTTCTTGCTCATTTTCTAATTGAATTGTTCGTTATTGTTGTTGTTTTTGAAGTTGCACCTTGACAATTCCTTATATAGTGTAAATGCCATTCTCTTTCAGATATGTGGTTTGTGAATGTTTTCTCCCAATCTATAGCTTATCTTTTCATCCTCCTAACAGAGCTTTTTGCAGAGCAAAAGTTTTTAATTTTGATGAAATCAAATTCATCAATTTTTTTCTTTTGTGGATCACTCTTTTAATATCATGTCTAAGAACTTTTCACTAAGCCCTAGGTATCAAAGATTTTCTCCTGTATTATCTTCTAAAAGTTTTATAGTGTTATGACTTACCTTTATATTTATTATGCATTTTAAGTTAATTATTACATAAGGTGTGAAGTTTAGGTCAAGGTTCATTCCTTAGCCTGTGGATATCCTAATGCTCCAATAGGGGGGAAAAAACACACCAAAAAAACACTTGTCCTTCCTCCACTGAACTATTTTTGCAGCTTTGTCAAATGGTAGTTGGTGTACTTGTACAGAGCATATTTCTGGGTTCTCTAATCTATTCCACTGATCCTCTACTAATATGACTATTTTTGATCATTATAGCTATCTAGTAAGTCCTGAAATTAGGTAGAGCGGTTCCTTCCACTTTACTTTTTCTCTTTAGAATTGTTTTAGCTATTCTAATTCCTTTGCCTTTCCATGAATATTTTAGAATCTTGTCTCTATCAACAGATCCCAATATCTTACTTGGGATTTTGGTAAGAATTGTATTAAATCTGTGTATTAATTTAGGGAGACTTGACACCTTTATGATACTGAGTCTTCCAAGTCATGAACATAAAATACCTCTCTATTTAATTAGATCTTTGATTTATTTCATCACTATCTGGGAGTCTTTAGCATATAAATCCTGTATATATGTTGTTAGATTTACACCTATGTATTTCATTTTTAGTGATCGTAAGTAGTATATTTTTAATTTCAGTTTCCACATGTTGATTGTTAGTATATACAAATAAAACTGATTTTTGTACATTGATTTTTGTATCCCTACTGAACTCAATCGTTGTAGGTGTTATTTTGTACATTCCTTGGAAATTCTATTCTGTGTGTGTTCATGTAATCTGCAAATAGGGACAGTTTTATATTTCCTCCTTTCTAACCTATATTCCTTTTAGTTCCTTCTCTTTCTTACTCCACTGGAAAGAACTTTCAGTTCTATGTTAAATAGCAGTTGTGAAAGTACATATCCTCGCTTGTTCTCAACCTTAGGGAGAAAGCATTCAGTTTTTCATTGCTAAGTCCTACGTTAGCTGTAGGGTTTTTTTCATGAACATTTAAAGAAGTTTCCCTCTATTCTTATTTTGCTGATAGTTTTAATCATAAATGAGTGTTGAATTTTGTCAAGTGCTTATCCTGCACTGATTGATGTGATCATGAGATTTTTCTCCTTTAACCTATTAATATGATGGATTACATCAACTGATTTTCAAATATTGACCCAGGCTTGAATCCTCAGAATAAACTCCAGTTGGTCATGGTGTATAATGATATTCATTTTCATTTACCATTTTTGCTATATAACAATAATTTTATTCATAAAAATTATTCATAATTTTTATTCATGTAAATAATTTTTATTCATATTCTCAGAATGATCTTTTGGAATATAAATATGACTGTGTAATTCCTCTATTGGCATCCTTCAGTTGTTTTCATTTACCTGTAAGAAAAATATCAAAGCCTTATTCTGGTCCAGCTCATGGTACAATCTGACTTCTGCCTTCCTCACTATCTCTTTGTCCTGTGCTAACTTCATATTTTCTGTGCCTCGGGCTCTCTTCACAGCCTTAACACTGTTCTCTCTACCTCTGACACTTCCTTTACTTTCTACCAAGTTATCTCCTATATACCTTTCAGATCTTGGCAATTTGGGTCCTGTCCTTTTCATTTAACCTTCATATTTTTATATCAATTTCCTCTACACACAGCTTATAGGTAGTTACATGATTATATGTTCTAATATTTAATGTCTTCCTCTCACACGAGATACCAAGTTTCACATGGACAGGGACCATGGCCATCTTAGTTTCCATAGTAACCTCCTTATCTGGTAAACAGAAGGCATGTAAATACTTGTTGAATGAATGCATCAAAGAAAGTCTAAGTGGAGAGGAATAGCCAAAGGTAGACAAGTGGGAAGAATAAGCGGACTCAGGGTGTTTGACTAGTTTGGGCACATGTAGAGTTCTGGGAGACAAAGAGCAAAGGTTTCCAGATGGAAGGAGGCTGTGGCTGGTACACAAAGGGGAGCCATTGGTTTCTGGACAGTGAAGGCACTTAAACTTGTTATCAATTGTTACAATCTTAGATGTGCCTTAATATTTAACCTCGTTTCTCCTATGTTTGTCTATATAAGTTGTTCTTTAAATAATAAATGTTTATTTTTTATTATTTGCATGTATATAAATTGATTTGATCTTTGAGATCAACTTCTAAAAACATTAAAAGCTTACAAGGCACCTTGGTGATCTCAGAAAGTTGAGGTCAGAAACTATATTCCAAAATTTTGCTAATGACTTTGAAAAGCTAAATCTAAGACCTGTTTTGAATACGTTTTGTTCTTTCACTTAGCCGTATTTGATTCTGATGGAATCCCTTTTCCTCATCTTCTGTGATTCAATGCTTTCCTGCATCTGCTGTCATCTTTTATTCTACTCCATCTTTTCTGTCTCTCCCACCTCCAGATCACAGACCTTCCCTATGATTAGGTTGTTGACTTTTCCCCTCCTCATTTTTCCCTCTCCACTGAATATCTCTTCGCCCAGCATCTCTGTGGGGTTAATTCTCTCCCTGGATACTCTTAATGATAATAATTTTCAGGACCACTAGCCAGGGGTCATGTTTCTGCTTTCGGGACTCCAAGATATTCTAACTCCTTTTATTCAGGACTGTCACACAGTCTGCTCTATTGCAATATAAGATTAACTAATGAATTCCCTGTGCTATATAGGATGTGGATGGTAAGATTTTATTGCTATTAATTCCCCACAAAATCTTCATCTTCCAGAAGGAATGGAGATGAATCACAAACACATTGAATACAATTCAGCACTACATGTTGTAATGAGCTGTTTTCTTCTATCCCAAGACTGAGAGTCCTGAGTCTTGTATGTATGTATGTATGTATGTATGTATCATAACTCTCTAAGGTGGAGGTATTTCTTTGTAATATTCTTTAATCACTAAGAGTTATGCCTTGCAGAAGGGCTTACTGATTTATTTAATCATGATTATTATTGTTATTATTATACCTCAGGTTAGTAAAATACTTTATAGCTTACAGAGCACTTTCATGTACATTATCTCATTTTACCTTTATAACCATCTAGTGAAATAGGCCAGGAAATATTGTTAGAACCTATAATTTATTGAATAAGAAATAGACTCAGAGGACTTCCACTTCCATCCAAATTGAATTATCTAGTAACAGGCTTGTTCTTCAACTGTAAACAAATATAAACCTAGACAAAATGTATGAATCAACTGTTTTCGGTTATTGGAAAATGGGCAGTGCAAAACTGTAATCGTTGCAAGAACAAAAGCAAGTAATGTGAGCACAACAAATTTTCCAGTTTTCTTGCAGGTAGTTTCTGCATAATGAGTTCACACATAACGAGGGAACCTAAACAGTGCATGGAACCTAAACAGTGCATGGAACCTAAACAGTGCATGGAAGTCTTACTAAATTGAGAATACAGACATCTGATTTTTGGGAGGCTAAGGTGGTTATAATATGGGAGAGTACTGGAGAAGAGGGAGCTACACAGAGAACATGCCTCGGAAATTTGAATAGGGCTACTCTTGAATTTTTGTTGAATATTAAGTTGTACGTATATAGAGTAATTTCCACAAGTCAGTCACAGAATAACTACCAAAGCTTATAAGATGAATAATTCCTAGAGCTCTTTATAGCCATGGGAACATTTGCGTTCCAACCAGCTCAAGTGAAGAAAACATACTAACAGTAGGGCATTAGTATAGGCCCCAGAAGAGACGTACCCTAGAAGTCAGGCTAAATTAACCCTAAAATAAAAGCTACTTGTAATGCAGGAGACCCAGACCTGGAACTTGCACCCGGGTTTGGATATTCCGGAAGAAACACCAGGAGGACCAGAGGGGTAAGGAATGCTGTTTATTACTCACAAGGTACAGAAGCTTCAGCAGCAGACAGTTGAAACTTCAGGAATAAAGCTGCTGACCAAGAGCAAGCAGAGATTTTTAT
>NW_011889002.1:2536635-2541163 GCF_000151845.1 Pteropus vampyrus | reverse complement strand
GAAACACAGTGTGCAAAGGGCATCTCTGTCACCTCCTGGGCTTTCTTATCTTTACTCTTTAACCTTTTAGGAATACTCATTTAAATGATGACACAGTTCCCGACTTCTTGTGCTTCGTGCCTGCCTCTGCCATGTCACTGTCAAAATTGAGTGAGACTAAGTATAAATTTTATGGATCAAATGTTTAATGCCTTACTTATGTCTTAATTCAATGTTTTATCCTAGTTATAGAGAAGACTTATTTTTTTAATGAGATCTATTTTTATAGATTTTATATATAAAAGGCAATTGATAGCCGTTTGTATGTTTGGTAGTTTATAAAGTCAAAAACTCCACATTTTAGGAATTCTGTGCCATTTAGCCTTTAATCGTAGTTTAGGTATCAGATTTAATCTATATCTGGGTATAAAATCAACACCCTTACTCCCACGAGCAAGATTTTTGGTAACAATATAAAAAGATATTCTTCAATATCGTGTTATTAACATATTTTAAATATATAAATATTAATATTTGTCATGATAGATTTCAGTTTTTTCTACGTTAAGAAATAATATGTAGGGAAGTTAAAAAACACTTTCTTCTCTAAAATAATTGATGATTTAATATACGTTTGTCACTAAAACCTAAGTACCAAATATCTCAAGTTCATTTATAAAAATAATATGATTTTAAACATTTTTATTTTATTTAACAGGATAATATACATAGTTTCTCTTTCACTGAAGTCCCCCAACAACCAAGTTTAGAAAACAGAAAGGATATTTAATAAAATTATTTAATAAATTAAGTCAGATAATTCTAAATTATGTTAACATGTTATAATTCCTGTTTTTTTCTCCAACTTTAATAGAAATAGTTACATCTTATGAAAACATTTAAGATACCTAATAATTATTTTTTCTCCTCTGCTATGTAATATAGACTTAAATAATTAATGAAAGTTTTAAGTTAGAGATATATTCATCTCTAAATAATAAAATATAATCCAATGTTGACAAGTGTTTAAATTAAAATTGTAAAAACATGAAATTAAAATTATAATAATGTTAAGCAGTACATATTTATGCAACATAAGATAGTGTTTAAATAATTATGTCCAAGAGTAGCACATCTTTACACATATTTGTGAGTCATTTCGAATTCTACTTTTTCCAAACATTTTTGTGGTTTTATTGGTATCATCTGCTAAGAACTTATAATTTACTCTTTATGAGTATTTCTTTAGTTTTATCCATTATATTCTTATTTTATAATATCAATGAAAGCCTTTCCTATCATATTTTATATAATTATTTATTGTATTTAAGTGAACAAAATATTTTCTATTCAAGAATTATTTCAACTACAATAAATTTACAGAAATATGTAATTTTGAAAAATATGTAATTTTCAAAGTCTACATTTTTATTTTAGTAACCTCACAAAAATTACAGTAGTAAATGTGTACTTTGATATTATACATTTATATGATGAACTTTTTTCATGACGGAACATTTTGTTCTACTTTATGAATACGTTAGTTAAAAGTAAATGTAAAACAAAAATGTTTTTGAACAGATGCTTTTAAAGACAAAGCAGTTATGCCCATGAATAAAATAAATTCAGAATATTTTCAATAATAATGTTATATTTTACTTTCAAAATTAGAATATGGTATATTATTCATCAAAGCTTTATTATATAGAGAGTAGCATAGGTTTTTTCCAGAGTATTTTTACACATACCATATTGGAAATCAGAATAAATAAATATGAAAATTCAAAGTTAATAAACGATTTTGGAAACATATTGCAAAAGAAACCTAAGAACCAGATCACCGAATGCTCAATATCATCTAAACATAATGCAAATGTATAAATATAATGTAATTTTTCAAATATGGAATATTTCTATATGTGTAAAAGGTATATGTATGAAGGAGGAACCAAACTGATGAAAAGCCAAAATAGAATACACATCTAGAGAATTCAAATTCCTGTGGTGAGCTATTATTACTTCAATTTATCCCTAACGTAAGACCAGGGCCAGGTATAGGACTATCAAGATCTCTTATGTATACTTAAGATTGGTTGAACACTAACTTGTAATTCAGTTGCCATCTATTAAAAGAGTTCTGCATAGAAACCCAGACATAGGAAGTCATATCTGTGTTTGTGTAGGATAGAGTTGATTTACAACGTATGGAAAAGTTCTATCTTTATATCTAAAAACATTTTAAACCCACTTGATGGGATTAAGAGCAAATTGAACAATGGTCAGTTACTTTGAAAACATATGTACAGAAATTATACAAACTAAAGCACTGAGAGAAAAGATTGAAAAAGAAAATTAATAGAGCCTAGTGGCTTATGGGATAATATTAAACAATCTAACATATGTATAGTGGGAGCCCCAGAAAATAAAAAGAGGAAGTGGAAATAATATTTAAAGTTATAATGGATAAAACATTTCTAATTTTTTTAGATAGAAACTGTAAACTAACAGATTCAAGAATCTCAATGAATCTCAAGTAGGATTAACAAATGAAAATCATACCAAAGTATATAATAACTGAATTGCTCAAAATCCAGTGAGAAAAATAAGCCTTCAAAGAAACCCAAAGGAAATATGTGACACATTATATACAGAGAACAAATATAAGAATTATTACTGACTTTTTGTCAGCAACAATGTGAGCCAGAAGACATTGAAAGAAATTCTTTAAAGTACTGAAATAAAGAAAAAACCATCAACATAGAATTTTACAACCAGAAGAAATACCTTTCAAATATAAGGTAAAATAAAACTTCTATCAATAACACAAAGGCTGAGAGAATTTATCAGCAACATTCAGCACTACTGGAAATGTTAAAGAAAATGCTTCAGGCAGAAGCAAAATACTAATAGATGGAAACTCAATTCTATACAAGGATATAAAGAATGTCACAAATGGTAAATATGTGAGTAAATGTGATTAAAATTTATGTTTTATAAGTGAAGTGACAATAATATTTGAATGTAGACTGTGATGATTTTAAGATGTATGCCATAAGTCCTAGAGCAACTTCTCAAAAGGAAAAGCAAAAAGATATAGCTAATAAACCTATAGACAAAATGAAATGGAAACTAGAAAGTCATGTATCCAAGAGAAGTCAGGAAAAGAGGAAATGGAGAAAATAACACATAGGACATTTAGGAAACAAATATCAAGATGGTAAACCAAAACATATTAATAATTACATTAAACATATATAGTCTAAGCACTTCAACTGAGAGAGAGAGATTGTCACAATGAATAACAAAGCAAGACTCACCTATTTTAAGTTTATGGAAAATTCTTTAAAGAAGCAGATAGGTTAAAAGCAGGAAAAGAATATGTCATGAAAACACTAATTTTAAATAATAAAGTGGCTGTATTAATATCAGAAAAATAGATTTTAGGACAAGTAATATTACCAGATATAAAAAGAAATATTTCAAAATGATTAAAGGGACAATATATTCAGAAGACATAACAATTCTAAATTTATATTCAACTAATCTCGGTGATTCAAAATATATGAAGCAAACCCTGACAGATTGAAAGGAGAAATAGATAAATCTATACTTAAGGCTCAACACATACCATATTGGAAATCAGAGCAAATAAATATGAGAATTCAAAGATAATATATGGTTTTGGAAATATATTGCAAAGAAACATATTCTTTCTCATTAATGAATAAAACTAGTATGCACACATCCCCCAAAATCAGTGTCTTAGAAAACATGATTAACCATTTTGACTTAACTGTTATAGAACACTAGACCTAACAACTAGAGAATGCACATCCTTTTTTACTGCATGCTGAACTTTCGCCAAGTCACACAATATGCTGGACCAAAATGTATATCTCAATATATGTAAAAGGATTAAAATCATACTAAGAATGTCCTCTGAATATGACAGGATTAAATTAGATATCAATAACAGAAGACATCTGGAAAACACCCAAATATTTGGTAAAGAACAAATTACAAAATTACCCAGAACCTAAAAGAGAAATTAGAAAATATTTTAACCAAATTATAATGAAAACACAAATATCAAAACTTATGGGGTGCAGCTAAAATAGTACTTAAAGGGAAATATATGTCTGAATGTTTATATTAGAAAAAAATCTTAAATTAACCATCTAGACTTCAACTTTAATAACTTAGAAAAGCAAATTATACCTAAAAGAAGTAGGAGGAAGGAAAAGTAAAAATAAAAGCATAAATAACAAAAAAAAAGATAAGCAATTAAAAAAAATAATAAATAAAACTCAAAAGTTCTTTCAAAAGAACTTCCAAAAGAAGCCTTTCAAAATAAAATTGGTAACCTCGAGCTAGAGAGAGAAGATGTAAATTACCAATATAAAGAATATAAGGGCAGATATTGCTGAAGATCCTACAGACAATAGGATAAGGAAATATTATGAATGATTTTATGTCAAACTTGATAGCAGAGGCAAAACAGACAAATTTCTTGAAAATCACAAACTATTAAAACACTCAAAAATAATTA
>NW_011889002.1:2515266-2536585 GCF_000151845.1 Pteropus vampyrus | reverse complement strand
CAGCTAAAATAGTACTTAAAGGGAAATATATGTCTGAATGTTTATATTAGAAAAAAATCTTAAATTAACCATCTAGACTTCAACTTTAATAACTTAGAAAAGCAAATTATACCTAAAAGAAGTAGGAGGAAGGAAAAGTAAAAATAAAAGCATAAATAACAAAAAAAAAGATAAGCAATTAAAAAAAATAATAAATAAAACTCAAAAGTTCTTTCAAAAGAACTTCCAAAAGAAGCTTTTCAAAATAAAATTGGTAACCTCGAGCTAGAGAGAGAAGATGTAAATTACCAATATAAAGAATATAAGGGCAGATATTGCTGAAGATCCTACAGACAATAGGATAAGGAAATATTATGAATGATTTTATGTCAAACTTGATAGCAGAGGCAAAACAGACAAATTTCTTGAAAATCACAAACTATTAAAACACTCAAAAATAATTAGATAACCATCATTGCCCTATATCGAACAAAGAAATTGAATATATATATATATTTTAAAATTCTTCCACATTAAAACATTTCAGAAAATAGAGAAAGAGGAAATATTTCCCAACTCATTTTATGGGGCCAGCATTATTGTGTAACCAAAATCAGAAAAAGAAAATACAGGAAATGAAAACTACAGACCAATGCCCTTCATAACATAGAATAATTTTTTTAAGAAATAGCAAATCAAATCTAACAATATGGCAAAAAAATACATCATGACCAAGAGGGGGTTATCTTGAGAATGCAAGGGCATTTTAACATTCAAAATTTACTAAATGTAACTTGCCATGTTAACAAACTAAAAGGAAACATATAATTGTTCCAATAGATACAGGAAAAAAAAAAACCCAAACATCTGACAAAATTCACATCCTTTCTTGATCAAAACTGCCAGTAACCTAGGAAACTACCAATGTTTTTCTCAGTCTGATAAAGGGCATCTATGAAAAAGCTAAACCTAACATGATCATACATAATGGTGACATGCTAATTAATTTTTCACCAAGATCAGGAATGAGGCAGGAATAATCCTCTACCAATTCTATTCAGTGTCAGATTAGAAATTGTAGCCAGTATAATAAAGCAAGACAAGTAAATGAAAGATATACATATTAGAAAGGATGAAGAAAAATTGTTCATGGATGACATTATTATATGTGTATAAATTTTATAGATTCCAAGGATTATAGGTTATAGGTCTATGGAATCTATAAACACACAACTAAAACAAATAAGTAAATTTAGCAAGGTCACAGAACATAAGATATATAAAAATTAATAGTATGTACTTGGGGATAAATTTAACAAAATATATGTGAGATCTGTACACTGAAAACAAAAAAGTACTGAGAGAAATTAAATAAAATCTAAATAAATTGAGAGACATTTCTATTTATAGATTGGTACGGTTAAGACATCAATGATCCCCAATTTAACTATCACCTCAACACAATTCCAATTCAAATTTCAGTAGGACTTTTTAAATAAATTGACAAATTGATTTTAAAATTTACATGGAAATTCAAAGGTCATATATTTACCGAATGAACTTTAAAAAAGAACAGAGGATTTATATTACCTGATTTTAATATAAAGCTATTATAATTAAGAAAATGTGGTATTGGCGTAAGGAAAGACAAACATAAATGAACAAAATAGTTAAAAATTATACCCACACATATATGGTAAACTGGTTTTCAATAAAGGCAATTATGTAACACAATGGGGGAAAGAGCATTTTTAAAATGGAGCTGGAACTAGTATTCCCATGGAAAAAAAATTAACCTCAATCTTACCTTTCATTATATAAAAAATTTACTTGAAATGCACAATAGACCTAAATGTAAAAGTTTAAATCTTTAAAACTACTGGAAGAAATCATGGAGAACATCATCATGACTTTGGCATAGGCAAACATCTCTTAGACAAGACAGAAAAATCACTAACTCTAAAAGAACAAAATTGATAAATTGGATTTTATCCAATATAAAACTTCAACTACTTGAGGAACACATCAAACTGGACAAACTGTTGGCATTCTATATATCTGAACAAAGACTATGTACAGCTAAATAATAAGAAAACAACCCAGTTTTTAAAAGGTTAAAACATATGAACAGATGTTTCAAAAAAGAATATATATAAATGGTCAATAACATAAAAATATACAATGAGTCACTGAGAATATTAAAATTAAAATCACAGTACACTTCACAAATCACTTCACATGCGTTGAAATGGCAACAATTTAAACTATTGACAATAACCAATGTTGGCCAGAATATGAAGCAATCAGAATGCTCATATAAAATGGGAAAGTTTTGGTCATCTTTTATGTTTAAATATATTTACCAGAAGACCCAACAATTTCTCTCCCAGGTTTCTGCCCAAGAGAAATGAACACATATGCCAACAATAAGACTGTTACACAAATGTTCATAATGGCTTTGTTTAGAAGAGACAAACACCAAATGGCCATCAATAAGTGAGTAAACAAACTGAGGAATATTCATGTAATGAAATATTACATAGCAATATAAAGGAATAACTCTTGATACAACAGCACGAATGAATCTCAAAAACATGCTGAGTGAAATAAGCCAGATGCAAAAGAATACACACTGTATGATCCTATTTATGCAACATTCTAAAATACGCTAAACTAATTTAGAATGACAGCAGATCAGTTAGTTGTTGTCTAGCGCTGGGGAGCAGGGGAAGAATGACTGCAAAGGGGCAAAAGTTAAAATTTGGGGCTGATGGAAAAGTTGTATGTATTGATTATGGTGAACGTATACATTTACCAAAACCTATGGACTGTACACTTAAAATGGGTGCATTTTATTGTATGTAAATTTTACCTCAATAAAGTTGATTTAAAAAGAAAGAAGGTGGGAAGGAAAGGTGGGAGGGAGGAAGTTTGGAGAGATTATCTGATTTGCTGAAGACCAAGGCCCAAACCCAGGTCCTCTCATTCCCAATACAGTGCTTTCCCCACCAGAACGCATAGCCTCTGAATTACCACAGGGCAACTTTAATAATTACACTCTACGAATGTTGAGCAAAGGCAATCACAGCACTTCAGAAATCGTAACTGGTCATCTATTTCTAATCCAGTTTCCAAAATTTTAATTCAGTCTGTGTTCTAATCTCCACTTAAGGCAACATAAACATAAACTTGATGAATAACCCTAGGCTGGGGTAGACCATGTGGCCCCCATGAGGGTGATTTGTAACTAAGTAAGGAGCCTTTCTCCTCTCCTTATTGCTGGGCACCACACTCTCTTTCCTGCCAGAGCTGGAGCTAGGATCGATTTCCCAGTTCATAGCTCAGGGTTTTTGCTGCTCTACTAGAAGCAAATATCTACAGTAATGGCCCCTATCCTCAAGGGATATGTTTCAAGGCCCCCAGTGGATTTCTAAGACTGCAGATAGTATTGAATCCTATTCTGTATATACAATGTTTTTCTTAAATGTACAAACCTTTTCACTTAAATGAAGCCCTTTAAGGCTTCTCTTTGGCATATCCAAATTACCACATCATTATTCTTACACTGTGGGGCCAATATCAAGTAAAATAAGGGCTCCTTGAACAGAGGCACTGCAATACCTCAATAATCAGTTTGATAACAAAGACAACTACTAAGTGACTGACAGGTGGAGGGTGTCTACAGCACAGATGTACTGGACAGACTTAAGAACTGTTTAGTTCCAGAATTTTCCATTTAATGTTTTTAGACTGCAGTTGACTGTAGGTAACTGAAACCATGGAAAACAAAATTATGGATAAAGGGGGACTATTGTACTATGAATTAGTGGTATTTAGCCCTATGCTCACAGTTTAAATGGATATATGCTTTAGAGAGATTGAGTTGAAAGTAACATGTAATTCACTCCACAGCTTCAAGGCAGAAAGACCTTTTGCTGCTTTATCTTTCTCCAATTAACATATATATTTACCAGACTAGCAAGCTATCCACACTCAGTCATGAGAGCCTAGGTAGTGCATTCCGAACTACATTTTGGTGGGATCAAGGAATGCTGAAAATAGAGAAGGAAAGAGCATGAATATAAGGCACTGGCAAGGACATGCATGGACATCCAGGATGTCGTAACTTAGGATCTGAGCAACATGGGAGACACCCAGGAATCCAAGAGAGGGTACCCACGGTCAGGGGAAGATAAAACACCTTAAGGCATAGAGTCATACTGTTGCTGACTCTATATTTCCCCTATGATGTGAAACAGTGTGGTATGGTAGAAAGTACATGACTTTCAGAGCCAGGCAGATCCTGGTTTGAGTGCTGTTTCATTTCTGGGTGAACTTGGGCAAGTGACTTAACCTCTCTGAACTTCCGCTTCCTCATCATGCAATTAAAATAGTGAAGTCTTCCCTTTAGTATTATTAGAAAGAGCCATGAAACGAGAAGGTCACAATAAATTTTGTGTCCCTCCTCCCTTTTCTTCTTCTTTTCCTCCACCCTCTCTTCCTATCTCCCTTGATATATAAAATGGTAGAAATAGAAGAGACCCTAAAATTCTTTAGTTCAATGCCTCCCTCATACAGGTAAGAGAAGCATGAGAATTGCTTGTGACCTCACTGCTGGCCGTGGCAATGCTGAGCTCTCCTTAGCAATGTGATCTTTCCCCCTGCCTTGAGGGCACATTTAGCTGGATAATTAGTAATGCTAAGTTCTAATTCTTCCCCAAATGTGTATATACCTGCACTTAAAAGTCAAAATCCAAGGGGACATCAAAAAGCACAACTCTTATTTTACATTTTTCAGTCAAGAACACCAAACTAGACTGTCACCCATTTTAAAAGCTACTCAGATGAACAGTTTATAAACCCCTGGTTATAATTCAAGACATATTTGATGTTTTACAATCCAAGATGTACTTGATGTCTCCCCACAAGTACATCTGAGTAAATTTTATATTTTGGAAGGAAGCAGTACCACGAGTTTCCAAGATGGAGCCCTCAAACTCCTCAAGGTCCACAATAGTTTAGAGGTGAACAGTTATCATTTGGAGGCTGCACTACATTTAGACCACCTTCAGATTTGAGAAGAGGACTATTTTGTGGAAAGCTTGACTCAGAAGGTGAAGAAGGTAGATGTCCCCTCTCTCGACCCTTACAGCTATGTGACATATGTAACATATATTCCCATCAGACTATGATCTTTAAATGAGTGATGCTCAATAAAATTCAAGGCAGTATCATTAGGGGCAGCAACGTAGCATTCATGGCAGTAGTGTCTTGAGCTGTGTTTCTCATGTTTTTAGCAATATTGCTTTCCTAAGGAGACTTTTTAGACATTTTTCCCTATATTTCCCTTTTACTAAATTTTAAGGCAACAGATATACCATATATCTGCTTATGTACTATATGTATGTCCATGCTTTATACATAAAGAATAGGATGTATGCATGTTTCCCCCTTGGAGGGAGGTGATATCACCTCGTTGATAATGCATGGTCTAGAAGATGTGGGGTCCAGCAGGGGCATCCAGCCGGATCTTCCTGTGAATTAATAATGGCAGTATATCTTATTCTTTAGTGCCTCTTGTACCCTACCCATTTTCACAACCTAAATCTTTATCCATCTGTGACTTACTTGGGATTTTTCCAACAAAGTCCTATCTTAGTTTGGATTTGCCTGGAAACAGACTCTGAGACAAGGATTTAAGTGAAAGTAGTTTATTTGGGAGGTGATCACAAGAAAACCAGCAGGAGAGTGGGAAAGTGAAATGAAAGAGAAAGAAGCCAAACAACGGATTAATTACCAAGCCAGTTACCACCATGGACAACTGGAGCTTAAGCCCATGAGTGTACTCTAGGAAAGAAAGTAAGATATACATCAGAATCATCTCACCCCAAGGGACAAGGCAGCTGGAGAGTTTGTACATCAATTCCCACCAGTCGCTGGTTGAGTGCTGCTGCCAAGGGTGCTACTTTCCTGTCCTTTTAATCTGCTGTGCATAAGCAGAACAGCTCTGGAGACCAGAGAAAGTTTCAGGTAAAGAGATGTAAATGCTGGTTAAAAGTCTGGTGTGTGCATAGAAAAGAAAAAGGTCAAAGGGATATGGTCAGGACACTGACATTGAAAGACAGATGAAAAGCATAAGCTGTGGTCTTTAACCAAGGATATCTATGACTATGTCAAAAGAATGGGGCTGAGGTAGCTGGAAACCAAAGGCAGAGTTTGATTTGAAGTTATCAAATTACACTATCAGTTGAATTCATATCATCATGATTTTTTTTGTGTATATGTAAGAACATTGATTAGAAGAGACCTGGAAAGGGGTGGTATGGGAAGATTTAGAGACCTCCAGTTTTCCCAGTCCTCAACCCACTCTTAGACCTGCTACCCCTTGCCTCCCTTAGCATTCTCTTCCTCCTTTTCTGATTAGGCTTTTCACATCTGGCCTGAGAACACTGAGTTCCTTCCCCACCTGCATCTTAATATCTTAAACTCCCCATTCTCTCTCCCTTCCCAAGATCTTTGAACTTGCTATTCTCTGGTCTGAACATTCTTCCTACTTCTTCCCACCCCTTCACCTATTTAATTCCTTCTTATCCTTCAAATCTCAGCCCCAGGCAGGGTCACTTCTTTGGCAAAACTTGACTGTTCTCATCTCCCCTTGAACCTAGGAATCAACTTCTTTGGTTCAACAACATCATGGAATATTGTTGCTTTCCTTCAGAATACTTTTTTAGTTTGTTGTTGTACATTCACGAGGATGACCTGATTAGTATCTGGTTCTTCCACTAGACAACAAGCACCTCAAGATCTGGAACCACGTGTTTCTCTTCATCACTGTATCCTTGACTCCTAAGTGCAATGCCTGGCATGGTGGACACTCAATAAATGTGTCAAATGAATAAATGGATAAATTAATGATATAACTTATGTTTTAAAAGTCTTATAAGAATTAAAATTTGGTCTAAATCTGACTATTTTTCAGGATCTTTAGTATGGCAGTACTTTCTTCTAGTAACTGAGCAGAGGCAGAAAAATACTATCCCCTTTACCACACACATCTGAAGTTTTAAGTGGGCCCCTCCAAAGCAGGGCCTGGATCAACAAGTTAACATTGGGATATGCTCTTTCCTAAATAGGACAAGATTTTAACCAGACCACAAAAGCTGGTTTAGGATTGGGAAAAGAAAAAAAAAAAAAATTAGATTGAGCAGCAAGTGATAAAAAGGGAAAATCAAACCATCCATCTCTCCCTCTTTTGTTTCAGCTTTTCGTGTACTTGAAAGCCTAGATGGGGCTGCTGGGATGGTTTGCAGGCTGACAAACTGGATTTTGATTGTTCTGCAAAACTCTAATAAAGCTTTCAAGTCTTTAATTTTACCATAGTTTCCTTTCAACAAACTTCAAGGAAATAACTCACCCTGAACTACAACACTGTACTGCCAAAGAGTAGTCAAATAAGAAAGGCATGTTTCCTGAATTTGGATGAATGAACCACAACACACCCTTTAAATGCTTTTTACTAGCAGAGAGGATGCAAAAGAGATTTTCCCTCACACTGTTATTTTTCTAAAGAAAACATTTAGTGCCATCTGCTGGCAAAATTCATGCTGACTTCTTAGCGTTCACAGAAACTGTCTCTCAAACAAATGAGATATAAAAAACCCTAATACAACTAATTTGGTAAATTTCTAAGAATATGTAGAATTTAAATTCCTTATTTTTTATTGGAATAAAAATTCCCTTTTGAGATACTCCATTGCTTGGGGCAATTTGTTTTTCTGTAAAGGTGTCTTTCTTTCACTGAAAACATTCTTTAAAGTAATATATTTTATGTATAGTTCACTTTTGGGCTAAAATAAGTGAGAGAAGAGAAAGAATTGCCTGCAAATCCTTAGGCCCCTCCCATCTCTAACATACTAGGATTCTAAAAAGGTATAAAAATTTTTCCAATGTTAACATTTGGCCCAGGTAAACCAAATCCAGTTGGTCAGATTTTCACTTTGAGAAAAGTCTCACATTCCACACCCTTGGGTAGAACATAAATAGACCCAGTTAGTCTCTCTGATGTTTTATGAACTGGAATTGTACTTCTTAACCTATCATTCAATCCTGTTTGAGAAAAACAAGAGTATGATATCAATTTTAACTAGCTGACATAATTAAGACAAATTATGTTCCAGAGTAATCTACTCCCTTAAAAATCAACTGTGTTAAAAAATCTTCGCATGTACAAGCCATGTGTATGAACAGCAAGGAGAAAAAGTTATTTTTCTTGAAATGTGTAGATTGATTAGTGGAAACAAGGCCTGTTGCCTCGTACTCCAGAGGAACATTTATAGGAAAGATGTTAGTGTGCAGGCCTCTATTTTGCTGGCCTTAGGAGATTTGGTACTAAGTATCAGCCAGTGCAGAAAAACTTCTACAAGACTTAGCAAAGTGGTAGTGTTTCATGTACTGGCTTGCTTATCGCCAGAATTTGTCAGTACTTCAGAGAGAAGAGCCCCTGAAAACAGACCAGCAAGAGCCTGAAGTCTCTGAAAGACCTTTTAGTTCAAGCCCCTCTTTTTCAGACCAATAAACAGAGGCACCAAGAGTTTAAATGACTTTTTCATGGGCCATTATCAAGTTAGAGCAGAGCCAGAGAAAAATAGGTGAAAAACTGTTAAATAGACAGATAGATAGAGCTAGATAGATGAGCTAAATAGAGAGATGATAGATAGATAGATAGATGATAGATAGATAGATAAATAGATAGATAGATAGATAGATAGATAGATAGATAGATAGATAGATAGATAGATAGATAGATGATAGATAGGTAGATAAGCAGATAATGGATGGATGGATAGATAAATAGATGGATGTGAGGTCTCCTGATTTTTTACTTTCTGCTTCTCCCTCACCACCATGCTTGCTCTACCAACATCTTCCTGCAGGATGATGAAAAATACAAAGGTGATGGGAGAAGTGGCATAAGTCACCCATGAGTATGTATAATATACATCACTCAGATTGGATGTCTTTCTCCTTAAAATAAATAAATAAAGCACTTAATGTAAAATAAAGGGGAAAGGGGAAAAAAAAAACAATAACTCAGCTAAACAGAGGGCATGCAGCAAAGTAAATACTGATGCCCATGCTGTTGAGCATCTACTATGTGCCGAGGTACTTTGTACACACTATCTTCAAATCTCATGAACAGTATTCAATATAGTGCGATTATGTCCATTTCAAAAGTGATAGACTAATGCTCATATGGGCAAATTACCCACCATTTTGTGATAATAAAAGACAGAACCAACACGTGAAACCAGGACTTCTGACTCTAAACCTCATTATCTCTTCATTTTACCAGGCTGCCTTCTCTTAGCACCTACAACTGCACCCATTTTCATGTAAGACCTGAATAGAAAAAGGGACAGAGGCCCTAAAAGTCCACTTAAGAATGTCTTGCTTCAAGAACCTAAAAAGCTTTGTTTCTAATAATCCAAATTAATACAGAATTACTCTAGGTGGTATAACCCAGGTAGCTGTTGAGCTCAGCACTTGGCTTTAAAATGTGAATTATTGACTCAGGGTGAAGACTTCAGTTTAAGCATGAGTCATGCAGCCTAGCAGACCTGGTTTGTTTTTAACCAAGCGTGTGGGGTGTGTGTTCACCACAAAACAAGTCACAGAGGATGTAGACACATACACTCCTCTGCCTATTACAGCTGCCCCAGGCATCTTTTGCCTGACAGAATAGGGGCTGTTTCCGACCCCCACAATCCTTAAAGAATGTGATCTTTGCAGAGATCATGAACAGGAAATGGCCTTGAGGAAAGTCACTTGATGTTATTCCTTGAATGCTCTGCTATCATCTCCCAAAACTGTCAGGAATGAGGTCATGAGTGTCTCCTTCAGCTGCACAAACAGAGGCCACCAAAGAATTCCAGGAAAGAAAAAAAATTGGTAATCACAGTCATTCCCATTTGGACCAAATACGGTAGGAGGCTACTAGAGATTGAGATTCAGACAAACTCAAGATCAAACTCTACAGCTGCTATTTTCCAAGAGAAGGATGTTGAACAGTGTTATCTAATATCTCAGTTTCCCCAACTGCTTGGTGGGCCTCAGAACCTGATAAAACTAGTCAGCCCCTGATAAATGCTGTTTCTCGTTCTTTATATCTCCATCCCCCATGATGTAGTTAGAGATCACTGGTACCCACCCAAAAACAAGAACTGTGGCCCATACAAAGGGCCTACCAGCCCAGCTTCTCTGCCATCAAGGTCACACTGATGCTAAAATGGAACAAATCAGCAAGCTTGACATTTAATATAAAACAGAACTCAGATTCTCAAAGGAGTTTATTTTCCCCAAAATGTTTAAGAATCACTATTATAACTTGTCCTTCACAGCTCCAGAAACTCCCTCTTCCCCTTGGTAACTGTCACTTCAGTCCAAGGCCTAATCGCCTCTCCCCAAAGTCTGTAGCACCTCCTCACTGTTTCCCTATTTTCTATCTGCCCCTGCCACTTCATTCTCCACACTGCTGCCAGAGTGAGCTCTCTGACACGCCAGTCGAAGGTCAGCAGATATTATTAGTTGTCTCTCAGCATCATTCCTCCATCTCCTTTCAAACAGAGCCTGGTTTTTTTTCAAGTATCCATAACTCTCTTCTTTGTGCCTCAAAGAAAGCTGTCCCTTCATCTCCCTGGGTGGGTCTGATTGGTCTAAGGGTCAGCCCATCTGCCTTACCAGTGACTGGTTTAGCATTGGTTCACATCTCAATTCTGGCCACTGATATGTCAGAAAAGGTTTTTGGTTATTTCTGAGAATGTGAATGTTCTTTATCACTCTTATCAGTAAGTCATGAAACGTGGAAACTCTGTCATGATACTATCACAAAGCTTTATTCATTGACATGTTTTGGTCCTTACTGAGATTGTAAACTCATGAGTGGATGTTTTCTTAGGCTACTTTTCATCCCATTCCTAATACAGTACCTGACATATAGTAGGCCTTCAAATAACATTTGTTGAATGAATGAACATATAACGTTATAAGTTGTCCAAAGTGGTGAATTTTCCTAATGTGCTTTCTAATAGACGAAGAGACAAAAATCCTAGTTCACAATAAGAGAATATCTACTTGATGATTATGTTTGGCTACAAATTCTCGTCTGTTGTAGCTGTCTTTTCCAGAACATGATGGCCAGGCCAGATTTCAACTCTTTCCTAATTAGGAAATGGTTCCTAAGTGAAATACACAAAGAGACCTCTACAGGATGTTTTGATCACTACAAATCAAGGTTTTAAGACACTAAAGACAAAGAGACTTTCAATACCCTGCCCTCTCAACACAGACAACAACACCTACTGGCATTAGTCATCAAAATCAGTAAGACAGGTAGTCCAGATGGGATCATGGTTTCACCTGCACATGGATAAAGTGGATATAAGGTATGTGGTCAAATCCCCTAATCATCAAAAACATTAAATAAAAATCCAACCTGCCTAGAGTACAAATTAGAAGCGGTGTGTATAGACTGCTATGGAATCATTTGCAATTAAGAGCAGTGACTTAATTTCTGTTCCTGTAATTACAACTTGTCCTGTGTGGACAGACAGATCTCTCATTGTGTCTGGAACAATCGCAGCATTCCAAACACAAAGCAAGCCAAAGCAGCACACCCCAGGGCTGGCTCTTTCAACAATCTATCGCTCAACAGCTTCTGGCTGCAGCCAGCTCTGAGGACCCAACTTCCTGCCATTGTTAGCATGGTGAGCCTGGAATTCCTTCCAAATGGATTTGACCCCTTTACTAAACAGCAGTGCATATTTCCCTGATTAGTATATTCCTGTGTTTAGATGGGAAGTGGCAGAATTGGGGGAGCTGAAGGAATCAAGACAAGGAAAATAACAAGGAAAAAAAATAATTTCATTCTATTTATTCTATAATGATAACAACCTGTGTAATAAAAATGCTTACCCATACATAAATACACATGTGTCTATCAAAACTCCTGTGCTATATGTGGGCAATAAAGTAACTGGACACCTGGCTTCATTAATAAAGTTATTGCTATGGGGGCTCTATTATTCTAAATAGGAGGATATAAAAAATCATAAACAATAATCCCTTATGATTGCCCTTATCTATATAAGGACTATTTTATTTCTTAAAGATGCTATTTCTTCTCATGGTGACACTAAATAGGGGCCTTTTGGTATTAGGTAACTGGGGTGATTCTTAGATGCGCAAGACTATAAGAGCCCTTCGCACAATGTCTTCTGGCACCATACCCTACTTTTTTGCTGTTTCCTCTAATATTACTGCTTCTATTCATTTTTACTATCTTTAATATCAAGTTGAAACTACCTCATATTGATCAATCCATAGATGTCCTATAGCAAGTATTTTATGATTACATGTATATTAAGGTCTATTTATAAATAACCCAAAGGCAGAGAAAAAAATTCACTATTTAAAAACTATAAGTTATAAACATTTAAAACTTATGTGCAGAATTGGGTGAGGTAAAGGGATACCATCAAGAAATTAAAAAGACAACCCTCAGAATGGGAGAAAAGTTTTGTACATCATATATCTGATTAAAGCTTTGTTTCTAGAATATATAGGGAACTATTACAACTCAAGACTAATAACCCAATTAAAAGTGGGCAAGAATCTGAATAGATTTTTCTCCAAAGAAGATGTACAAATGGCCAACAAGCATATATAAAGATGTTCAACATCGCTAGCCATCAAAGAAATACAAATCAAAATCGCAGTGTGATACTACCACACATTCAGTAGTATGGCTATAATAAAAAAGACAGATAAAAACAACTGTTGGTGAGAATGTGGAGATGTTAGAACCCTCATACACTGCTAATGGAAATGTAAAATGGTACACCTGCTTTAGAAAACAGTCTAGCAGTTCCTTGAACAGTTAAACACAGATTTACCACAGGAGTCAGCAATTCCACTCTTAGATATATGAAATGAGAAAGAGAAAAGAGAAATGAAAACATTTGTCCACACAAGAACTTGTACATGAATGTGTATAGCATCATTATTCATAATAGCTAAAAAGGGAAAACAGCCTAATGTTCAACAACTGAGGAATGGATAAATAAAATGTACTATAGCCATACAATGGAATATTATTTAGAAATAAAAAGAAATTAAGTACATCTGTACACTGCATAATATTTCAGTCAACAATGGGCCACATATATGACAGTGCTATACCATATAACCTAGGTGTGTAGGAGGCTACATCATCTAGATTTGTGTAAGTATTCTCTATGATGTTTGCACAGCCACAAAATTCCCTCGCAATACATTTCTCAGAATGTATCCCCATCATTAAGAGGCATATGACTGTACAGATACATGCTGCAACATGGATGAACCTTGAGAACATACTAAGTTAAAGAAGCCAGTTGCAAAAGACCAATATTTTATGACTTTATTTTATTAAATGTCCAGAATTGAGAGAGAGAGAGAGAGAGAGAGTAGATTGGCAGTTGCCTAGGACTGAGGTGGCAAAGTACCTGAATAGAAATTTCTCCAAAGAAAATCAAGAAATGGCCAAATGGGGGTATTTGGAGCTGAGAGCTAAGGGACGTGGAGTTTCTTTTTAGGGTAATGAAAATAACCTAAAATCGGTAATGCTGACGAATGCACAACTCTGTGAACATATTAGAGGCCATTGGTCTGTATACTTTAAATGAGTGAATTGTATGTTTTGTAGATTATATCACAACAAATTAAAAATACTATAAGGTTAATCGAATGCTCATAATTTGCTGACAAATTTCATTAAGAGAGCATGGGACTTAAATCTTTGTGGTCTTGTCCTAACGTTGACCCTATTCCTAACAGCCAAATAACCAGGGCAAGTCTCCGACCTCTCGTCCTCCTCTATAAATGAGGAGGGTGGACGGATGCTCTCTGAGGACCTTCCTACTCCTAATTCTTTCAAATAACAGTAACTTCTTAAACAATTGTGCTGATAAAATTGTCTGACTGTTCTTTGAACTCTCTGAAGTTGTCATATTTTTTTCTCTTGTTTTTTAAAATTCCACCATGAACTCCACTGGGTAGTTAAAATAATAAGTTAATTGTGTTTGATTTCAATGAAAGCAAGGTATTCGAAATTAGCATGATCTGTTTATGTGCTGATAACAGCCTTTTTCTGTGTACTGGGTTGGGAAGTACACTAGTGAAATCTGCTCACTTAGAACCACCCAGTCTCTGGGGGCTGCCTAGCTGAGGGCCTGGGAAGTCCTTCCTACTTACTCTAAATAGGACCCATCAGTCCTCCTTGTCCCACCAAAACTAATTCTTATTTTCAATCCCCTTCCTATGTGATTTTGAGTCTGTTAATTCACTAGCCCAGCATCACATAGATTTGCAGATTAATCTTGGCCTGTGGGTGAACCATCTCATATCCTAACATTTGTTGTTATAGCTTTGACTTTTTTAAACTTAATAGTGGAAGGCATAAGATGCTCTCTCCACAAAGGTGCTACATAAATCACTGGCCAGATGCCTGCTTGACACAATGTAATTTAGCCAAGACTGGCCACAGAGAGTAGGGAATAGGGCCCCTTATCTCCCAAGCCCTCATGTTTATGGGTGGCATGGTAGCATTGATGTAGAGACTGTTTGCTTTCCCACTTCCCCATGCCTAGCTCCTCGGCTCTTTTCCAGAGAGTCTTCTTTTCCCATCAAAACAAATATCTATGTTTTAAAACTACACCTTCTCCTTAAAGTCTTGTCTACCTATACTGATATCCTCTTTCTCTAAACCATTATAATAGTAATGAACATAAAAATGCATGAAATGGGTTACTAGTTATTCAATGTCTGTGAAATAATGCCAAACCAGTTATTAAGGTCAAACCAGTTATTAAGATCAAAAATGCCAAACCAGTTATTAAGGTCAAAAATGAGTCTAATATTTCTCTATTATCCCCCTAAGTGCCTAGCACAATTGCAATAGACATTAAATAAACATTTATTAATTGACTTTGCTAAAAACAAAACTCAGGGGACTTACAAAGATGTGTTCAATGCCAACATCACAAAACAAGTAAAACAAGGACAGTTCTCAAACAAATTTCTGAAAATGGAGGTAGAAAATTTCTGGAAATATTGTGGTCATGCCTTACCTATAATCCAGTGAGAACTTTTCTCAAGGTACACTTAAGCGTTTCTGGAAATAATGAAGTCATCACTTTCTCTAACTTATCTACTGGGGGCAGGGACAGGGATAATGATTCTGTCCAATGTTTCCATTCATTCTGTCTAAAGATAAAGTTTCCATCTGTCCAGACCCTCTCTCCCAATGCTTTAGAGCAGATCTTCATCTATACTCTGAAGACCTCCTCTAAGCTTTCATCTTGTACTTGCCTTTCTATACTTTCTTGGTCTCACCAAATCCTCTTCTACAGTAGCCTTTTTTCCCTAACACTATTTTTTAAAGTAATAAAAATATTCAGAATCCATGGAGGGAAATTCTACTTCATATATACAATTAGCAACACTCTGAGAAACAGAATTATTGCAAATTACTTAATTCCGTTTGGTCATGAACAACTTTTATTAGAGTTTGGTTTGTTTGGTAAATCCCAGTAGCCTTCAAGGACACTTGAGTGGACAATAATTAGCTTTCCTCTGAAACCTCGTTAGCAAGTCATAATGAAAGAAAGTCTCAGGCCAAATTCTTATATACACACAGATATTTATTTGATAAACATTTATTAACAAAGCAGGCTCAGAACAGTTAATCAATCAGTTCTCTAAATGTGATGAAGTCCCAGTTCTCTGTTCCTTTAGGTACTCCAAATACGTCCTATAAAAGGTTTGCTCAGCAGACATAGCAATATTCCTGGGCAAGATTCAGAACACAGTAATGGACACTATCTCATTTCTTAAACCAGTTACTGGAAATAGGACCAACTAAGGCTTAAGTTAAGAAAATATCCCCAAAGAGAAGAGGCCCATGTTTGAGTGGATTCTTAGGCCCTGTTCATTCAGAGAAGGAGCACCTTTAAGCTCTAATTTACACATCTTAAATACCTTTAATTTCACCAATAAGAACTAATTAACAAGACACTACTTCCATTAATGAAACCTCATTGTTGATACCTAATATAAAAATTAGCAAAGCAATAGTAGTCGAATAAGGAAGTCTTATAAAAGATGTGTCTGATCTTTCTGATATAACTGTGTCTGGCCACCTCCTTACTAGGCATTCTTGATTAGCACTTGGGGTTGACCTAAGCTAAAGTAACAAACACAGAATATCACACTCTTTTTACTCAACTGTTTCTAGGTAACTTGCAGACATCATAACAAAACTGGAAATTAATGTTTTATAAATGGAACTTTTTTGAAAAAATACTTTGCACTATTTTGCAAAGTAAAGAATTGCCCTATCCCCATATTTATCATTTAAATGATTTTTAAATGTTTTTTTTTTTATTTTAAAGGTGAATATTTAATTCAACACTGCAATAAGAATTGAACAATATTAAAAACAGGAACATATTAGCGGTTTAAAATGTGTATTAATTTTTAATTTCTTTTGGAGGGGATTTTTTAAATTCTAGTTCTCTACAGCAAAATGATGCTAGGAAAATATCTTTAGAGGACAGAAATTCTCTCTGAATGCAAGTGTAGAATGGTTTAAACAAATTAAAGGTTTTAAATACCTGAATCAGATATTAGCAATATCTTATTTGAATCCTAAAGTTTGATATAATAAACATTACATATTTTTTTTTTTAGAAAAATGGCCACCAAATAAACAACTCAGCATTCTCTAAAGACTGGCATCCCAGATCATCCTGACTATTACACAAGCACCTAGCAATGGTTCATCCACTACCATCTTCTTTATTCTAGATCTTTCTTGGTTTCCATCTGGGCAACTCCAAAGTGACCATGAGGAAAATAGATACAGAGGTGGATGCCCATTTTTTCTGCAGTTCCTCAGCATAACAATGAGGCAGATAATCAAGAGAAATAGGTATATAATCCATACCTTATAGTAACCCACAAGGCCACATTCGATTTGAAAAATTGCCAGTTCTTTCAAATATTCCAACACCCAATAAAATATTCATGACAAATCTTTATTTTTCCATTAGTAAGTGCCGAAGCTACAGATGTTGAAACACAAACCAATATTATGGCTGATAAATGAATTTTGAAATGCCTATGAAAATGTGAATAAAGGCAGTCCGTGAATAAGTCAACTTTCTCCTGGGTAACTTCCCCAGGTGTTTTGTGGACACTGTCCCATAAAGTTTTTGCATCCTTTGAATGTATGGCATAAGAAATATCCAGACATCAAGAGCTAAGGGGTACAGACCAGAGAAATTCAGTAATAGCCATATAATGGCCCATTTGCATGCAATACACACAGCAGCCATCCAGGGAAGATTAGATGTATCAACAGGTAAGGGACTGAAATAACAGTCACAAGTTTTCTGAAGCCAAGTTCCAATTATGGCTGTATTAGTCTCTGTTCCACTTGCAAGTAATAAGGGTAGACAGGTGAAATCTTCTGAAATAATCTCTAGAAGACTGTCTCCAAATATACAGGAGAACCAACCATTCTACAACACTTTACCTTCTCTGTTCTCAGATGGCAACTGAGATTTTGATAGAATTTAGACAAGAAATGCTTCAGGGTCTCTTTGTGTTCCTTTTATTCCGAGGAGAGTAGAGAAAATCACTTTGATGTTGAAGTCTTCCACAGCAAGTCCCACTTCCACAGCAAGTCCTTTTTGCTTTTCAGCAGCAATAAATGCACTCAGAAGTTTGGAATACCCTTTGATATTAGTATAGGAGAATGTATATAGGGGAGTTAAACTATATAACGTCCACTGTTTATGCAGAAGAAATGCAAACTTTTTGAAGATCAGCTTCTTCTGGCAACTGTGGACAACTGAGCAATTTTTCTTCAAGCCAGAATCTGTACAAATGAAATCTGCTTCCTGACTGATTCTAATGGTTTCTACAGAGGGGTGGTACCTACAAAGACGTCTTGAACCCCTGAGGAAGCACTTGGTCTGGTAGTCGATTCCAGTGCATCATAAGAATCCATGCTCAATAAAATGCTGTGATGACGCTATCTCTCATTCCAATTTAAAAATCGTTCTTCAAGTCTGAATTCAAAATTACAGTGAGACCAAAATTCTCTGAAGAAAAAAAGTTGCCCAAGTAGCAGCTGAGAGAGAGAGACTGGAGGAACAGCTGGCCCTCCTAAATTCCCTCATGCTCTGCAACAAGCGGGTTCACCAAGGACACACACCTGCACAGTAAGGCGACCTCCACTCTCAGACGCCAGGTGAGCCTTGCATCTTGACCACGGAAGGGGCATTTCCGACCCTGCCACCCATCTCTATGACCCTCACTCCTGCAGAGTCAGCTTCTGCCTGTGGAGGGTAAGGGCAAAGGACAGTGTGTCCCAACTTGCTCTCTCTACCTGAGCCCTACAGGTCCAAGGCCAGCTGCAAAATCTCGCCCTTGAGAAGCAGCACTTTATTCCTCCACCGCTGTAGTTCAAAATCATTCCCTGACTTGCTCTGCTGACTCACTCAGTGAAGTAACTAAGGCTGTCATTTTAACCGAGGGCACTGTCCAGTGACTTAGCCATTATTGTCATTTTCCTAAGCACAGGGCGGTTGCTCTACAGCTATGACTTAATTCAGTGTTTCTAGCAGTATTTCACATTTTAAAAGCAAGCTGCACTATTAGGGCTACAGTCTGTGCTAAAGAATGAGTCTCTAATATTGGAATTCAGTAACAATTGCCTGGTCTGGGGAAGCTCTTTTTTAAGGAAGATCCTTAAGTCAATCATGTGGCTATCACATATTCCTCATAAGCCAGAAGACTAAGTTTGTCACTTGCTTGAAATTTTTAGAGAAGAGAAGATCCCCCCATATCTAGGCAGGAGTATCTCGAAAGGGATAGTGTTGAATTCTGCCCCTGTTTCTATAAAGACCACAGATTTTCTCTAAAAAGAAGGAGAGGGTCTATTTTAATACCTGTAGGATCAGAATCCAAGTTGGAGGACATTGGTTATCCCAAAGACTTCCATTTCCATTAGTCCTGGTGCAAGCCTTCTTGGTTACCCTGAGCTCACGGCACGTTTTCTGGGAGGGCATCTGAGGATCACTAAGGGATCACTTTGGGATGGAAGACCCTCCCCCTATGCTACCTCTTACCTGAAAAGTACCTAAAGACTCAAAGTCAAGAGTCCCATCAACCTTCCCTCATCTAGCCCTTTCCCATTTGCTGCCCCCCCCCCCAAACACAGGAACAGAAGCAAATCTAGGCCTAGACCCTTCTGTTACATCTCTAGCCTTACCCAATTATCTTGTCTGACTTTTAACGGTCTGACCTTTGCTGTTCTTGCTTTTCTATGGCATTTTCCCCACCTATACCCACGATCTTGCTGGCCTATTCAAGTCTTGGCTTGAATAGATTTGAGCGCCTCTAGATCCAACTTGTGCTTCTTGACAAGTCTGAGTTCACTTCAGTGCTGCAGGAGGAGCAGGGTTCTCCCCAGCTCAGGTTGCCCAATCTTCTAAGCCAGGTCTGCCAATTCCTCACCACAGACTTACATACCAAAGAAGGAATGTATGTTTATACGCTGTCCTAGAAGCCAATGATGATGGTGCAGAAGTTTCTAAAGTAATCATGTCTTTTTTAAAAAACCTGAGTCTGCATTAATTTCATTTTCAATGTAATCCATAAACAAATCCTGGACCCTGTATTTCCTATCTACCTTCTATTTTTATTTTCCCTTGCTTCCTTGTTCAAGTTTTAATGGCTCAGCTAAAGTTGAGACCATATTTGCTACTCCTGTTTGTTTAAACACTTAGGTTCTGTGAAAATATTTGCCTCCCAAATTCTCAATGATAGACAGATGTCCTAGCTCATTGCTGTTGTTTTTTAAGTATTTTGGCAGGAAGAGAATTGGCTGCATATTTCAAATAATCCCTTTTCTACTAAAAAGTTCTTGTATCACCACATATAAGCACTCATAATGTGTACTTACAGAGTGGAGCCCCCAGGACTCCCCTACCCCCGCAAAAAAAAAAAAAAAGGCAACTCCTCATTCTCTCAAAGCCTACTAATTAGCTCAGTGACCTGAGGCTTGACCTCTCCAGGCCTTGGTTTCCTCAGTTGTAAATGAAGGAATTGTTTGATATCCAAGGTTTCTTCCAGCCATGACCTTCTACAATTCTATCAAAACAGGTCAAAGCAAAGGAAACTATATTTTTACTCTGAGCACAGGGATTTTCAGGAGAATATTACAAATCTGCAAATAGAGTTTAAGATGTCATCAATCTCCCTTTGCTAACAAAACGCATTTCCATTTGCTCCCGCTGTACTATTTCACTGAGTAATTGGAAATAGCCTTGAGGGGTAAAGGTTTGATGTGCCTTTATGACAGTAGGGTTCATTCTCCTGCCTTTACATTCCAAAGTTAAAAAACTGTTGAAGCCAATTCCTCTCACCAGGCCGGATTCAGCAGTAGCCATCTCAAGTGGGTCCATCTCAATGTCAAATTAGATGAATACAAACACATATTTTCAAAGACAGAACACATATTTTCAAGGACTTCTGGCTCAGCTCTTTTAATCCTTGTTTGTTTCACTGGCAAGGTACGCATCTCTTTTCTGGAATCAAAAACAAAAAGTACAGAAAATGAATGATCTGTTTCAGCTACCTTTGACACGCATCCACCCAATCATACACCCCTTAAGTTCTGGAGTTGAGGGTGTAGGGGGATAGGGAGTGAGGAGACAGACTTGCCAGTCATCTGGTGACTTCTCCTGACTGGGCTGAGTGATTAACAGAGCTACAACTGTCACTTTGTTCCTACAGCTCCTGATTTCCCAGCACAGCTCTGAAATGCCTCTGCATAGGAAAGGGCAACTCAGTGAGAGTACCCCTGATCATTTTAACAACATCATGAGTCTAATAAAGGCTGAGGGGAGAGCTTTAGAGTCATTAGCTACCAATACTTGGCCTGCTGCTTGGAGGTTATTTGGTCCTTCCTCTTCCCTTATTCCCTGGATATTGTGTCTCTGTCACTTTACTGTTCCTTTGAGTTCTTATTCAAATCTTTGGGCTGTGTTTCTAGGCACAAGTAGTAAATGGAAATTCAGGTTGTCAGTTTTGTGCAACACTCAAAAGAAATGGGCGATTTTAGCCCTGCCCTCTTATAGAGCTACAGTTACACAGGAATATCTTTGTTTCACAATTTAGTTCTCAACCTCCACTCCTCCACAAATCTCTTTCCTAATGAAAAACGATCTGGGGG
>NW_011889002.1:2490824-2512731 GCF_000151845.1 Pteropus vampyrus | reverse complement strand
ATAAAGAGCTTCCCGGACAAAAATAAGCTAAAAGAATTTATTACCACCAAGCCAGAATTACAGGAAATGTTGGAGGGACTTCTTTAAGAAGAAAAAAACATGTATCAAAAACAAGAATAAAGAATGGTAACAACTACATTCCTATCAATAAGTACCTTAAATGGAAAAAGAATTAAGTGCTCTAACCAAAGAATGGAGTGGCTAAAAGGATAAGAAAACAAGACCCCTACATATAAAAAGGAAGGGTATGGAAAAAGATATTGCTGTGATGAACCTAGAAGGTATTTAAGTCAGACAGAAAAAGATAAACACTATATGATTTCACTTATATGTGGAATTTAAGAAATAAAAAGAACAAACTAATCAAAAACGGACTCACAAATATAATGGACAATTTGGTGATGGACAGAGGGGAGGTGGGTTTAGGGGCTGGGAAAATGGGTTGAAGGGTTAAAGAAGTACGAATTAGTAGTTGATAGTGGTCATGGGGTTGGGGAGCACGGCACAGGGAACACAGTTAGCATTAATATGTTGGCTAGGAGGGGGATCATTTTACTAACTATATAGATGTCTAACCAATGTACTGTATACTTGAAACTAATTAAAATTAAATATATATACACATATATATATATTTTTTTCATTTCTTCCTATAAGTACATGGTTGTGTGTAGGGGAAAAGTGTTAGAAAAGGCTGTATCATGCTCAAGATTTTACTTTTTTAAAACAATATTTGTTGTTAGAACTTAGAATTGTCTTTACCAACTATGAATTCAAAGGAATTAGGAAAATTCACCGCCAATGATTTAGTTTACAAAAGTCTAGAGAAACATTCTACATGGGGTAAAATAAGGCAAAGAAAGAGGAAAATGGAAAATGGAAGTTCCACTACCAGAAATAGGAAAAAGGCCCTGGAAGAAACCAAGTGACAAGAACATCTCAAAAAAAAAAAAAATCCCAGACAGCAAAAGACACATACACACACACACCATTCATACACACATGCCTACACGCCTGTATATATAGATACATAAACACACTCCTATATGCACGTAGATCTGTACCCAACGGGCTGGTGCAACTGTTCATGTTTCATAGCAGCTTTTATGCTTTGTCCGTGATAAACCAGCAACTTCTAAATTCTGCTACAGAAGCAAAGTTCTGTAAAGTCAAAACCTGATTCTATACTTTTCATTTTTAACATAGAAATCCCTGATGGTATCTCTTTTGGCTTCCTACTAGAGATGACCATTCATTTATTCAATGATTTTTGGGGGGTGATATTTTAGGCACTGTGCATAAAGCATCATAGAACATTGGCCCTAATTTATGGCACTCCTGTTTGGTGAGTGAGATATGCATAGAAAGTGATAATTAGAATAAAGGAGTTTGAAGAAGTATGTGGAAAGCATATGGGGAAACACAGAATCTGGATGGGTGAGAAGGAGTTCACTAAGAAAGCAGGAAGGATATAGTGAGCAAAGGGAAGACCATAGGTAACAAAAGAGGAGAGACAGAGTATGGGATGTTCAGCAGACAACAGGAGATTCCATGTGGCTAGAATTTAGGAGATGAGTCAGATTTTGAAAGACACTGCCCATCATGCTAAGAACTTTTAACATTATAGCATAGGCAACATGGCAGCATAAAGAGATTTTCTTCCCTCTCTCTTTCCCTTTCTCAGTCTCTCTCTCTCTCTCTCTCTCTCTCTCTCTCTCTCTCTCTCTCTCTCTCTGTCCCTCTCTTTCTCATTTCCACCCCCACATAAGCTACTAATTTGTGGATATGTGGAGATTTTTATTGCTGCAGGATAACTTTGGCAGCAATGGGAAGAAGGGACAGAAGGCAGATGAGGCATGGAAGTCAGACAGGAGGCTGTGACAATATTTCTCATAAGAGCTGACAAAGGATGTCCTGACTTGGGGAGTAAGAAAAATGAAAGGAAGATTCACAGATGCAGGCCAGAAATGAGCTGGACTAACCTTGGTCTCCTAAATTATCCCTACTGGGGTCATCTGTCTCCTTTGAGGCCCAATGACCACAGCAGGTTCCATGAGTCTTCTAGGAACAACTGCCAAGTCCCACTACAGGGGCGCTGAAAATACCCAACTCTTCATTTTATTCAGATCTTCTGCCTGGAGACTCAGAGAGCCTAACCTGTGGGACCAGAACTCATACCAGGTTTAAAGAGTATAGAGAACTCAGCCGTTCTTCTCAGAACAACTTTCAATCTAGCTCATCATGGGGGTAAAACTGACAGTTTTAAAAATAATTAATTTCGTGGGTTATCAGAAGGAGTTTACTCCTGAGAATGAAAGATAAACTTACTGTTTTACAGCTCTGCCTTCACATGTCAGGGTCTCTCTCGCCTTGTACTGTCAATTCAGTTTCCAACACAGCGACCCAGTTACAAACAGATGAGAAAATACCCAGACAGATCGCCCCACAATTAGAAACGAGATGGCAGTAGAGAAGAAGGAGCCTTTTGTGAGAGTAGGCACAGAGAGGATTGAGGTTCATCACACCTCTTAAGACATCAGGAAGAAAAGTCAGCCCGATTCAGCAAAAGAAAGCGGATGGTACAAACCACCTGCTCCCCACCTTTGTTAACGGAGTCTCCAAACAACCTTCAAACATGGAAGCACAGTTAAAAGAGAAATCAATAGGGGTAACTGACTTTCCATATTTAGTTTTCTTTTGAAACCGCAAACATGACATATTGTTGGTGCTCAATAAATGCTTTTTGAATAAATAAGAGAGTTGGACTACACAAGTGGTTTTTGAACTGGGTTTTCCCAGAGAAGTCCCAGGACCTGCTATAGGGAAACTATGTGCTGGGGACCCTCACAGCTACTTCATCTGTGTTCCCATGGCTATCCATATCTTTTATTTTAGGAAAGTTTTCACAATTAAGAGTAGGTAATTGCTAAAACCCTCTCATTCCTAAACTATCGTTTGGATTCGATGTACCAATGCTCAATGTGCTCAAGTAAGTCATGTTTAATGTCTTTTTAATTCATTGATGATAAATAAAAACCAGCTCTCTTGCCTCATATTTGGGGAAAAGGGAATTCTAGAAGTGGTCTTCGTTTAAGGGGAATGAGGCTGCCAACATGGGGTTTGCCAGCTTGCTTTATAAATATTATTCTACCCTGGTCTTCAGTTCTTTCAACAGTTGTTGATACCACTGTGGCTTAAAATGACAAACTCTTGCCTGCTCCCTGACCCAAACCTCTTGAGGGAATCTGGACTTTCAAACCAGAATGATTTGCTAATCCACCAAGCAATGAGGCTTGGATTTTTCTCCTCTTAGCGTATCTTTCTAACTTGTTATTTCCATAATTAGCTTTAATTACTCTCCTCCTCCTCTTCTCTTTCTTTCCAAACAACACGCTATTTTCATTCTTTGTGGGGGTAGCAGACCTCCCAGCTTTTGGCCTATCTCCCTTTGACCAAGGTCCCAGGGAAGAATTTCGGATGGTCAGCTGAGGGCATCTAAGACAGCTGCGTGAAAAATAGAGCTTAGATGATGATGAGTGGGTGGAGAAGGGGAGTTGAGGGAGAAAAGAATTTTACAGTGAGAAGAGGACTCAAAACACATTTATTGCAAGTTCTTTTTCACCAATAAGAAAGCTGAGACCTAATGAAGTAAAACAATTCACCCAAGGTTGCCATTGGAGATCTTAGGGGAAATTAAACTATCAAAGCAAGGGGGCAAGGTTAAATCTGAGACTGTCCATTGCTTGCTTAGGTGGTGACCTGAACATCTTATACTTTTCTAAATGAAATGTAGCAACAGCAGGAGCCAGATTATTCTGGAAACTCCAGTTTATGTCTTAACACTGAAGGCATGTAGCTGACAAGGCCTCTTTTGTAGATACAGCCATATCTTCCTGCTGGCTGTTCCTCAGCTCTCTCTGCCAGGGTGTTCAAGGTCTCCAGGGCCCAAAGGAGATGAGGAATCTTCCTAAGTAGAGAAAGGGGTTCACCAGCACAGTAGATAGCACCACACTCTCTCCCCATGGTTTCTTCTCTCCCCATGGTTTCTTCTCTCCCCCGTACCCTAGCCTACTGCTTTTCACACATGTGTTTCTCACTCTGATCTCTCATTTCCTTATTGGTGAATCCTAATTTATCAGGACACAAAAACACCATTCCCTGTGTGCTGCTCAAAGGCCCTGATCCCTCATAGCCTCCCCAGGCTGAGACCTGCTCCCCACATTGCCCTGGTATATCCTGTTGGAAAACAACAAGTTACACCAACACAGGCTACAGGCACCAAAACTGGGTACCCACAGTAAAAAGAGGAAAAGGTGGAGAGAGGTGGGGCAGTTGGCAGAAAATGTCTAGGGGAGGAGAAAAAAAAAAGGTTTGTCACAAAGTTTTAGTTGAATTAGTAGCTTCATAACTGGGTAATAAAGAAACAGAAAGCAATGAGAGCCTGTAAGATTTTCCTGGAGAATAGAAAGGTTAGTTGAGGTCTGCAGTTTAGAAGAATTTAGAAAGTATGATTCCATGAAACAAAAGATAGGAGAAGAGAGAGAATAAAGTGATTTGTCTGCTGAGAGCAAATAGTCTTGATGAGGAATCCTGGGAAGCATGGAGTCCCAGGAGATGGAGAGCTCAGCACCAGGACCCACCCTGCCAAATGTGGGGGTGTCTGCCCGGTGTAGCCAAACCCAGGTAGATGTTCTTAAATTCCTCCTCAGCAAAGGTGACCATCTTTTCCCAGTAACACTGGACTGCACACAACATAAAAGAAAAAAATGGCATGGAACATTCACGGTACCGTGTACTTTGTATTTATTACGAAGTAATAATTTATAGAAATACAGAATAAATACAGTATGAACCCACTTCATCAAAAACAAACTCATATACACACAAGCACACAAAATGCCCACATTTCTCTAAACTACCTCAGCCTCTGGGAGTCACTTTAATGATAGTTACCAAAATTTCTGATCTCGTGCCCCTTTCGCTAACATGGAGCTCCCAGCTCTCTGAAGGCACCTCTGAGCAGTTCTGCAGTCCCTAAGCTGTCTTTCATCCGTTCAGCACTTAGTCTCAGATGCTGTTCTGCCCTGTTCCAGGGAGACTGAAGCAGCTTAAGAACAACAAGGAACAGAGTGTGGGGCAAACCAGGGGCAGCAGAGCCAGGCCCAGCAGCCCCTGTCTCGGTGTAACCACCACTTCTATCATGGGCGGAAGCATGCCTGGGACTGTCCTCCTTCAGGATGAGTTTTCAGCCCCTACCTCTTTTCCTTCTCATGGCAAACTGGCCTCAATCAATTCCTCTTAAATTCAACCTGAGACCCAAGAAGATTGTACATGCATCGCAAAAAAAACATCGCAAAGGAACCTAGAAAACAGTGGAGAGGGATTGCTTTATAGGGAGTTTCATCTTCTTCTCTTTGTTTAGCTCTCTAATTTTTCTCAAGTTCATTTGGATTACTAATTCATCTCGAATACCTAAAAACAAAAATAATATTATTGTTAAAGTGTCTATAAAAAGTGAGTTAAATAGGCAGTCTTTCCTTTGTGTATGTTTCATTCATTCAGCAAACGTTGGCTTTCACTTTGCTTCCAGACACTGTGCACTTAATGTCAAGGATAAGAAGAGGACTGATTTCTGAGCACCGGTTAATGATCAGTGTTACAGACTGAAACATCTCACAAAAGAAGTTTCTGGCTCAATCAAAATGTCCTTTAGGGCACATTGGTCATGGGGTTCAAACTGTACAAGGTGTGATTAGTAAGGTAATGAGGCTCAGCTTTCATTTGTTTATTCCTCAACATACCAGAACTCCTGTCTCCAAATAAATGGTGTCCTTCAATGTAATCACCACAAAAAGCTACGTGTTCATTCTAACGATAACTATTCTTTTGGAACTTTGCTTATAACCAGTTTATCTGCCACATGGGAAAATCAGTCACTGTTTTCATAGTCTGCTTTAGAATTCATATTAAAAAGAAACTTCCTGGACCACAGATGGCAGCTGCCGTGGCAGTTCTGAGCTCTACCCAGGGCCATTTGTCCTCAGCACCGAAGGGTCCACACTGGGGAAAACAACTAAATAAAACAACTAAATAAACCCTCTATGTGCCAGTCTAAGGAAGACAAAAATGTTTCAGTAAGGTTAATTGGAGAATGACACAGAACAGTTCAGAGACAATTTTGAAAAATCAGCAGGGAGAAAATTATTACAAATAAAAATTTTTCAGAAATCTTGTTTTAAAAAAAAAGAAAAAGAAATGGGGGAGACAAGGTGTTATTATTGTCACTAGGGAATCGGGACACACAAGATGCTAACTATAATGGAGACGATGGAGCCCAGACTGTGAGCTCTCCAAAGGCAACCACAGTGCCTGGCATACAGTTGATAATTAACAGATACATCTTGGAAAAAAAATAATTGAGGGAAAATGAGGCACATTATGATAACACTGGTAATCTTGGTACATCATGTTCACAAGTTGTCTGGACCAGCTAAGGCTTCTCCACTAGGAGAAGGACTGCCATTATTGAAATTCAAAGGAAAGGGGCTTTCAATACCCCTTTCTTCTCTTTTTGTCTTCATTTCTTTCTAATGAAGGCACAGGGTTAGATTTTAACTAAAAATATTCTCAGTCTCCATGTTCATAACCACGCATTTGACACGAAGGCAAAGGGATGCCAGAATTGGAATAGCCAAAGGCAGACAGGTTCAAAGCCAAATGTTTCACACTTGGGCCAAAGCCCGCAAGTTAGGACAGGCTTTCATAGTGGCTGCAGGCCTTGCTGGCCCTGCCTTTCATGGCTGCCCCTTGTCTAGGGTCAGGGCTTTTGGGGGTGGGGAGTGTCAGCCAGTGACAGCCAGGTCACTGTGCGCTGGCCTCACCCCCAGGGTAAAGCAAACACCTGTCTGTGGAGGGGCCCTGTTTTGCTTCCGTGTGAGCCTGAGGAGCCTGACATTCCTTGAATTTAGCCTAGGCCCATGGAAGCCCTCGTTGGCACCTTGTCTGCCAGGGTGATGTGGAGTTCACTGCTCTTCAGGCAGGGGACTACCAGCCAGGGCTAGCCAGGACAATAGTTCTCTCCAAGTTTTTCTTTAAAAGAAAAGAGATTCAGAAGACATCCCTCCCTTGGGTGGAGTCAGTAGTGCTGGGAATAAATAAGAGGTGAGCTTTGTCCAGACGATCAAGATCTGTTGCTATATTTCAGTTTTCTGGGAACATAAATAAGAAAGGCTTGTAATCTCCATTTAAATTGCACACACTTTAAAGAAAACAATGGCTTGCAAGTGTGTCATTCAGTAGCTGGCTAATTTTTGTACCCCTGGAAATCCCTGAAATGGGCAAGTCAGTCATATCTGGCCCATCAAGAAAATCTTACATCAATTCAGAAATTCCCTGAGTGTCTCTTTTCTTTACTATGTTGTCCCTTGGGCATAATGCAATTTTTATTAGTAATCAGATCAAATAAAATTATTAATTATATTACTGACTACATTCTATTAAGGGCTTACAATATTCTGAACCTTGTGTTTATCTAATCCTCAATATAATAAGGTTTATTCCAATTTTACAGAAATAAAAATAAGGTGTGTAGGTGGCACCCCAAATAGAGTAACAAATACACAATGCGATGGCTTTCCTAATCTAGTCAACGCATATTGTTATAGGTTATTTGTTTAGAGTTTCCTAGAAGTCATTTTTTCCTCTACAGGATGATCGTTGAAAGACAGTAATGCTATGTGAGCAGAAAATAAGACCTGTGAAGGCATAGAGTATATGGTTGCAATCAAATAAACTTCAGAAACCAGATTAATCTGACACCTGAAGCCAGTCACAGCCAGAGCTTGGCTACCAGGTAATTAAGTGTAAACCGTTTAGGAGGCGTACAGCTGCACAAAATCTTGCTCTACTTAAACTTAAACCCCTTCTGACCTCCAGCCCAGCTTCTCAATGCTGGCTAGTCTGACTCTGTGAGGATGCAATAGTTGAGGTCAGGAATCCTTGCCTGGTTTTTCTAAAAATCACACGCTGGCAGTAATTAGACAGAGCAGCTACTCAAAAGGCTAATGCTGCCCCACACTCTATAAAGGACTGTGTACAAGGAAGTCTTCATTAGAATAGCCTTACCAGAGAAATGCTAGAGAGTGTCAGCATCCCTTTTTATAAACCACCACCTGTTTGAGAAGGAGGTAGAAGAGGGTCGGCAGAGAGATTGACTTAGCAAAAGGTCAGAGGATCTACTGTTTACCAGCCACTCTGTTGAGCCCTGGTCCTGGGCATAGAGAAGATAAAAGGTAAATGCCCTTGAGGAGCTTATGGGCTAGCATTGGAGATGAAACACACAAGCAGATACTATCAACGCAATGTACCAGGTCTTACAAAGCCAACAAGAGCAGGGAACACATGGACAGGATCATCCACCCCTAGCGTGGTTTTCAGAGTTTTCCCAGAGAGGCTGCACTCACATAAAGATATGTATTTGGCTTGGTTTCCAATAATGTAGTGGTGAAGATTTCCTCCACCTGGCTTTCCTCTGTCAACACTCTTCATAGAGCAGCTGTCTGTGCATGTCCCTCTAGTTGGAAAACACCCCAATTCAACCATGGAGGACTGATCGTCTAGCCTGCCTGGCCAGCGAGCCTCAGGCCCATGAAAGAGAGGAATGCTGTGTGTTGGGAGGCCAAAGGTGTAAGGAGGAAGAAAGGCAAATGTTCACTGAATCTCCGCTATTGTTTGTCAACAATGTCAAGCCAGAGGCAAGGGCAGATTCAGGTTTCGTGGATCCTGGAGTTTAGACAATTTGGGGCACCATGTTTAAGAAAAAAAAAATTGCAAAGATTCCTTCTGCAATTGCCTCCTATGAATTTTCAAAGCATATGACTTAACACATTGCTAGGGCCCTTTGCAGAAAGGGGGCCCCTGCAAGTGAGGGGCTTTAGAGGTTAAGCTTCAAGACTTCATGGCAAACTGCCTATGTTCAGAGGCCAACAAATGGTCTTTCTCCAGACAAAGATTTGGGATCCACCACACTCCCCATTGCTTAATTATCCTGAACTGCAAAGGCAGAGTGGCAGTTTGTCACTGGCAGAGAGAGGAAGATGTGCCCAAACAGGGCTTCCTCAGCCTGCTCCTGCGGATCGCCAAAAAGACTCAATGTTATTTTTGAAGTATGAATTTTATTTAGCATTTCAGTTTGGCCTCTGAAATTTTCATAGCAAAACAAATTAAAATCCTGGGTGGAAAAAAAATAGCTTTCATATTGCTTTTTGCTGTTGTTATTCTAATGAGCCAAGGACAGAAAATAGTAATTTTAAAACAATATGTCAAAAATAGTTACTCTTCGTATTTTTATTTTTTTAATTTTTTTTGCGGGGGGCGGATTAAAAAGGTCAAGGGTTCAAATGGCAGTACATATTTATCACCTTTGTTTCCACCTAACGTACATAGTTGCTAAAGATTAAGAAAAAGTCTAACGAGCAGATGGATATTGACAATGCTTTATCAGTATGATTATTGTTACCCTATTGTTAATTATTAATAATAGTAACCAGCTATTCCTAAGAAAATGAATGGATTCATCAAGTCCCAACCCAAGCAGAGTTTAGGAGACAAAGAATACCGGAAGTGCTGGGCCTGTTGCGTTTTCCACTCCAAATTACCACTTGTGAGGCCTCCCCTGATATTCCAGGCCATGAGACACTTCTATATTCAGCCCAACACTTGGATTAGGGCTAAGGCAGTGTGGCAAACTGTATGGCAAAATCCATCCCTCTCTCTCCAGCTTTCCTTCTTAGAGAAGCAATCTGCTATATGACACCATTCTGGCTGGTGGTATGCAGGCAGAAGTCTCTGAATAGTAGGACCCTTCTAAAAGCAAAGGGTAGAGCCTTGCTAAGAGAAAGTTCTTCATTTCTGTGGCCCCCTTTACCTTCTCTTCTTTCTCCCTTTCCATTTTCCCTACACTGTATACCCGGGAGGTGCAGCTGCCTTATGGAAAACAAGAGATGGCAAGTATCAGGAAGGGCTCTACATGCTAAGCATGACATAGTGGATAGATAGAAGTTCCCAGTCCCTGGGGCATGGGTGGGCCCCCCATCAACCCTAGCCCGGTCCCCTCAGACTATTATTTTGTGAGATAAACAAATCCCTATTTTTTGAAGCCACTGCTAGTCAATATTTTTCATACTTGTTGCCAAATACATTCCCTACCAATGCAAGGGGGAAAAAAAAATAACTTATTTCCCACTGATTCAATCATACATGTATTAGCAAATAATAGAACAAATATAATAGTTAAACGTTCTCTAAGCTTCAGTTTTTTTCCTGGGTAAAATAGGTAACTGTCCTTGGCTTCCCTCCTCATTGAGTTGTTCTGAGGATACAGTAATATATGTGAGAACACTTTGAAACTGTAAATTGTACATTGCTAACTAGCAGGCACAATGCTAGGACCTTATCTGAGAGCCAGCCTACCCTGAAGTATTACCACAAATTACCACAAACTGGGTAGCTTAAACAAACAGAAATTTATTTCTCTCATAGTTCTGGAAGCCAGATGTCCAACATCAAAATGTCTGGCAGAGTTGCTTACTTCTGAAGACTGTGGGAGAATCTGTTCCATGCCTCTCCCAGCTTCTGGTGGCTTCTAGCAATTCTTGGTGTTCTTCATTTATAAATGCATTGTTCCAGTCTGCCTCCATTGTTACATGTGTTCTCCTCTCTGTGTCTCTGTGTATTTTTTTTCTATCTCTTATAATGACACTCCTCATTGCATTCAGGGTCTACCCTAAATCAGGATAATCTCAATTTGAGTTCCTTACTTTAATTACATTAAGACACTTATTCCAAATAAGTTCACATTTTGAGGTTCCAGTGGGCATATCTTTTGGAGCCACATTACAAACCCCAATAGTGTTACTCAAATGCTCTTAGGCTTGGGTCCTGGGTAACTGATCTACATTCTTACAAAAAGGGAAGTTTGAGTTTTCCCTTGGTAGCCCAAAGAGTCTATGGTTACTGAGAGGTCCTCGCCCCTCTCCGAAGGCTGAGATGCAGGGGTGGGAGTCTGATTCCCATAGAAACAGATGAAGCTGTGAGAGAAGTAGAAATAATAACAGCCTCTGCAAGAAAGGGAGTTATCACTTTCCTCGCAATGCCCCTTTCTCTCTGCCTGACCAGCTACCTCTCTGTCCCTCCCCAAATTCCTAACAGGACATTCCAAGCATATTCTGTCGTCTTTCTTGCATCCTTCCCTTCCTTCCCTCTACTTGCTCTCCCCACACTCCCAGCCTTGTAGGCCTGGAAATCACATCACTCTTCCTTATGGTCTAATCTGGGAAAACCCTGAGTCTCTGAGATCACCTTAGTTACAGCTTCTTCGTATGGTTGTCCCCACAATGACCCCAAATCTCTTTACACAATTTCCTCATCTTGAGTCCACCAAACTTCAGGCACTGAGCTTCTCTTCACTCTCTTTCTGAGCCCTGTCCTGTCATCTGATGGAGTCCCTCAAAACATCCTACTGGGACCCCACCTTGCACTTGCCAGATTTCTCGAATTCTACATTTTCCTACCACCTTACCTTTCTGAAAGACAATGAACATATCTTGGAGAATGCTGAGAGAAATGGAGGCAGAAGGAAGGAAGTTTTATGAAGGTATTGATATTGACCCACCAAGTATCGAGCCCTCGCATAACTACAGAGCTCCCATGACTTGGGGAGAAAAGGAATCCCTACTAACACTAGGAAGTCTGTGGCACGCATTAGATGGGTGGAAAAGACATGAAAACCTTAGAGGAAGCTATGAGAAGGGAGAGACCACCTCAGGTATGGGGCAGCTAGGATTTGATTTAATGAAGAAAATGTTCTCTGAGAGTTCTTGGCTATCTTTTCTTCTCACACTTCTGCAATGTCTTACCCAATCATATGGCTGAGGACTTCCTGATCTGTATCTCTAGCCTAGAGCTTTCTTCTCAGTTTTACACCTATTATCTATAGCTCGACCAGACTCTCCACCTAGATATTCCACAGGACTGCAATGTCAACATAGCTAGACTTGAGCTCCTCATCTTTATCTTTAACATATCACCACCTTCCCACAGCAAAAGTCTGGGAATTATCTTCAACAACTTTCTCTCCTTTACCCTGTTATCCATCAAAGCTACAGAATAAATATGTTTAAAGGAGGGAAGGAAGGAAGAAAGAAAGGGAAAAAGGGAAGAAGGGAGAGAAGGAGAAAGAGTTCATGTGTTAAGCCTCAAACACTAAATTCTGAATTAATCCAGAAGCTCAGTTTGCACCAGGGGCCTTAGAGCCAACACTGCTTGTTGCCTTCCTGATAATTATGCTTCCTGTCTTCCCTGTTAACAGAACTATTATTTTTCTTGGGGAAAGCAAAGTCTCCAGGTAAAATTACTATATTTCTTAACCTCTCTCAGAGCTAGGAGTAGCTGTGTTACACAATGTTGGCCAATGAGCTATAGGTGGAAGTCCCCAAAAAGAATGTCCCTTCTCGGATTAAAAAAGCAAGATCTGGCTATAAAAAAGTCCTTTGTTCTTTGCCCCCTTGCCCTTCTCCCATTCCTGCTTAGAAAGAAGTAGCCATCATGCCACCACGAGAGGACAATCATGAGGATTGGGTAGCAAGAAAATGGTAACATGGAGCAATGGACAGAGCCCCTGTGCATGGTACTTTAGATGCCCTGTTGGACCATATTCCTGCCCATTCATCTGCACATATCGTATTGCATAACACAGAAAAAGCCACTCTGTATTTAATACGCTGTAGTCAGGTTTTCTGTTATTTGTGTTCTTGATATCTGTCATTATTTTAACATTAGTATTCTTTTTTATATCTTTTCTTAATCTGCAAATTCCTCAGTAATCTTCCACAAGGCATAAGGGAATGTCATGGATACTGTGCTACTGTCCAGTGCTGTCAGTCCTCTTTCAGAATTAACTTTGCTAAAGAGAGCCGCTCACCAGCCATCACTCCCCTTCCTGGGGCAGTACACACCTAACAAGCGGCTGATGCAAGGTAGGAATGCCTGGTCCCTCTCCCCAGCTCAGGACATCTCTGCAGGGCCATCCCTGCTTCAGAGCCCCTCTCACCCTTAGAGTCTGCTGAGACTTTGTGGCGACTACATTGACTCAACTTGTCCCTATGCCCCAAAAGGCGGTGATCCTGAGAGTGCTCCTCGGTCAAACACTGGCAGGCAAATCATCTCAGAGTCTGCTTCTGGATAAGCCAATGTGGTAAGAGTTGTCCTAATTACAAAATGTAAGGAGAAAACTCAGCCTGCATTTCGGGTAGTGTAAAGTGCTCACAAGAAGGCATTCTCAATTTTACAAGGAAATGACTTATTTTTTCCTTTTAAACAATCAAGTTATAAAATAGTTGTGTGCAAATAGCATTAACACCACACTGGGTCTTAAGCAGCATCCATACTGGCTTGACAGCAAGGGTCCGAAGTGACTTCTTAGCCTACCACAGGCTCTTTCAACTTTTTACCACTTGGCTTAAATGTTAACAACCTATTGTCTGACTTTTATGGGCTTTTGAACACTGTTGCCAACCCTCCTAGAAAAGATCTAGGCTTTTTTGTTTGTTTTTTTAGCAATTCAGGCAGGAATATTGGAATTTGAAAACAAATAGAAAAGATCTAGTAAGCTCATGAGACTTAACCTTTCAGAGGAAAATAGTCCCCATTTGTATACACTGTCTCACAAGCATGTGTGCTCACCCTTCTACAATCATAGGTGTATTAACAACCAGAGGGACTGCTTAGGGCTGGAGTACTCATGTATAATTTAGATAAAATTGTTTTGTGCCAATATTTGTCTGAGTTACGGAGCCATGAATTTGAATTTCATGCTGCCCAGGTGGGTAGTCGTAGGAAAGAATTGTAAAGATGTTTAAGAATTTTATGAAGAACTGTGAGCTCAGAGGAAAATGAAGAAACTTTATAGTGAACTCAGTACGAAGGACTTGAGCAAAGAAAGTATGATCAGAGGAGAGATGAGACTAGTTCAGGGAAATTCTATGAGCAAAGTCCTGAGAATTCACTGAGTTTCAGCTTGGGTAACTGTGACACAGAGAAGACATTTTACAAGAAAGATCCTGGTCTCAGAAAGGATTCTTGAAGAGTTCTAAGAGATTTTGTTGTTATGCTAAACCAAACTGGAAACATTTAAATAAAAATTTAAAAGTCAAATCTTTACGTCAATCTTGAGATTTTTATCAAGCAGAGAAAATACCAGCGAATAATGGTTGAAGAGGACAAAATGGGCAAGTTTTATGTCAGTGACCAGGGGCCTGATGAGAGATAGAGAAAGCCTTTAAACCCTATGTAGAGGTGGGAAGAGGTCCTCCAAATGTCCCCTGAGTTGGAGAGAAGGCCACAAGGGTATCCTACTTGAAGTCAGTGGTTCTTCTTTTTCATACACATTACCACACTACACCAACTGCTTCATTTGTGTGAATAAAAAGCCTAGTTCTGTGCATAAACTTCCACAGAGAGACAAGAGGGATAGATCCCTATGCAGAGGGATGGGCCTGTCCAAGACACAAATGGATTTTCTTCTCGGTCAGAAGGTCTTTGTAGCTAGCTCAGTCAGACATGCTAGCTTCTCGGTACCCGTGAGATGGCCTTCCCCAGGACTGGTAGATGGGATGGCGCTGCTGGTTTCACAGAATCTCACAGAATAATTCTTGGCAAGGCAGGCAGTCAGAGAACAATCTGTTATGGGCTGAATTGTGTGCCTCTCAAAATTTATATAGTAAAATCCTAACTCCCAGTACCTCTGAATGTGACTACATTTGAAGATAGGGCTTTAAAGGGGGTATTTAAGATAAAATGAGGTCATAAGAGTGAGCCCTAAGTGAATGACTGGTATCCTTACAAGAAGAAGAGATTAGGATGCAGGCACACACAGAGAGAAGATGTTGTGAAGACACAGGGAGAAGACAGACATCTATCTATAAGTCGCCTACCTATAAGATATAAGATATATCTATAAGAGGCCTCAGAAGAAGCTAACACTGCCCACACACTGACCTTGGACTTCCAGCCTCCAGAACTATGAAGAAATACATTTCAGCTGTTTAAGCCACCCAGTCTGTGGTACTTCGTCATGGCAGCCTGAGTTAATACACTATCTATGGAGACCAGTCTTAGGAGGCCCCTTAGTGTGCTCATGTTGGGGAGACTGTGTTTGTCTCATTTACCCTGTGCTCCCAGGCCATAGCCCAGTGCCTGGCCTATAGCATAGTCAATCAGTGTTTATGGGATAAGTGAATGGCTCAGACTAAAGCTTTCTGGGATTGAAACTTTCCAGGTGGTCTCACTCAGCTAAAGAATCTTATCTGAGTGGCTGCCAGGAATCTTGCTGGGTCCCAAGAGGCTATAAATACATAGCAGTAGTAACCTGTCAATGATATCAAGCCCTTGTGGGGGAGGGGAAGAAACCAAAACTTTTTAAATTATTATTCCTCAAGCCCTCAGCACAATAGCCTTAGGAAGGTCAATGTTTAATTAGTACTTATTTTTCGTGAAGGTAACTTAGTATTGCCCTGTGGGCTGGCACCACAAAAACCATGTCTAGTAATATAATGCCATCCAAGAATTTTTCCCTTATTCACTCATTGCTTCAGCACTCATCTCATTTTATTCCTCTCACTTTTGTCAGTGGTACCTCCCATTCTCCCATGCTCAAGCCCTTGGAATCATAGTTGATTTTTTCTTATGCTTGAATCCTTAAATCCAAACTCCTTTCCATCATTCCTTTCGCTTGCCTCTCCCATCTCTCCAGGCCCATCGCCATCACGACCCAGCTTATGGCTCATGACACGGGAACCCTGGCTGGTCTGCCTGCTTCTGACCTTTCCACTCTATCACATAAAGTGTTCTATTGCCAGATTCACCTTTGTCAAGCCTCAAGAGCTCTTTCTAGGGGTCCTGGGTTGATAGTAAAGAAGATTAGTCTTAGTCATGTGGTGCCTATAAGCAATGGCTAAGAAGTTTGTAGGAAGAGGGATAGTGAGAGGCTAGCCAAATTGCTGAAAATATCTGCTACGTTAATCTGCAGTCATTTCTGTGGAGTCTTCTGGAATCAGAAACCCCTTAACAAGTTGCTAGTATATAAAATACACACAACCAGATTCACCTTAGGTTTTTGGACACAAGCGCTCAGCTTTTACAACATACCAGAGTTCATATGTAAACTGTTAATTACATCATCTTTCCCCCTCATTTATTTTTGCAAGGATTGTTATAAGATGGGGCAAGGTTAGGGGTGGGAGGTGACATGTGGAGGCCAGAGAAACGTGGGGAGAAAAGACCGCTCCCAGGAACACAGAGTAATCGCCAAGAACTATAATTCTAACCTTCGCCCTACATGGTTCAGTGCCTTGAGGGCTGGAAGAAGAAAAGTGACATCTGTGATTTAGTCCATGTGAGATACTTGACCTCCCCAGCTTCATGCTTCAGCAGGCTCAGTGTGGGGCTGAGGCCAGCAAATAGGGCAGGAAGTGCTGAGCAGAGGAATGTTGACAGAAGGAACATTCATATGTTCTCTGGATGTTAATTGTGAAAAGCCTGCCCTCCTACAGGCTGTTTTATGGTTGATTTTCTGCTTATGTAAAATTTTAAAACAAATTAATCTGTTTGGTTTGCTTAGCCATGGAAAGATGATTTCCTGAACAACACTGGCATAATAAAAACATCTTCCTCTGCCCTGAATTTTTCCTGAGACCATGTCCATGCATGTTTCGTAGGAGTTTCTGTAGCTGAGAGTCCAGTAACAAACGGCTGGTGGTCAAGCACAGTTCTGGCCCGAGGATCTTCATATTTGACATGCAAAAGTAGTTTGGAATTAATAAAAATCTTATGAAAAACAGAAATTGTTTGTCTTGTTAATCATTACAAGTCTAGGCAGAGGTAAACCTTCCCTGACATGTCCACCAAAATCCCTTCATCCTGGATTTACTCTCTTACTCTTCCTCCCTGATCACAATGACACTTCAACTATCCTATTCCTACAGATATCCGCTACCTTTGAATCCCGAGAGCTCAGACTTTGGGGGAAAGCACCGAAAGAGGATTTGGCTTGGATCATCCAAGGAAAAGGGTACAGAGCTCTTCTTATTCAGGGTGAATTCCATTTCCTCATCTGGCAAATGGAAAAATATTTCTCTAGCCTCTCTTTCAACACTCAGATCTACGATTTTAAAATATCGCTTTTTAAGCATTGTTAAACTATTAATGTTAACAAATATTAGCATTTCTGTCTAATTAATTACTTTCTTTAATTGACAAAACTTATGTGTTGGGGACATGTATGTGCTGTTGTATGCTGGAAAACTGGCTCTTTGGAAAAAAAGAAAGAAAGAAAGAAAGAAAGAAAGCCCCAATTTCTAGCATTTTCAGACTTTCGCAATGTAAATGGCCCTATAATGTCCAATTTCAAGCTATGAACCTGACATTACTGAACAGAAACTTGGAAAGACATATATGCAATTGGTTCTTGAAAGCTAGTTCAGGCTGGCTCCAGCAAACTACCCGTTGGATATAACCTAAAAAATGTCAAGATTGGCCAAATCATTTTAAATTCCTATATTATGTTTTTGTTTTTTGTTTTCTCCTTAAGACACATAAAAACTTGTGACAGATCTAGCTTGAAAATAGACAGACACATATTTTAAAGTTGAACTTCCATGGGATTGGAAGCTAAGAGGTGAAAAGACTGAAACCTGGGTTGGGGTCCAGTCATCTGGCTCTTCTCCCACAGGTCAGAGAATAATGGAACTAGCCAGACCATGAAGTTCTCCTTATCACTTTCAGCCATTTAACATTTTAACCGAAGTAGGATATGCTGGTGCAGCACCATTTTAATCAAACTCATACTGAGCTATGTGCCAGGAGCCCAATTCAACCCACAGCCCATGATAGGTGTTCAATAAATGTTAATCAAATATAAATATATTCTACAACAGAGTCTTGATTTCCAACCATTGGGATACTCTACACTTTGTTCTGATCAAAGTCAAGCAGATTCAACAAATTGTTGGTCAATTGAGAGGAAGGAAAATAATGAGAGATACACCAGGAAACAAGATAAACACTATTCTCTCTAATGATGGCTAGACTCATTCTGCTGATGCCCTAGGGTTTGGCCGAATTTACCAACAGCAGAGAATTTCTGCAAAGTCTTTAGGGAAGTTAACTCTAGTTATTAAAAATCACATTCAGAAACATCATCTCTACTGACAAGGTCCCTGGGCGGCCACTTAGTCTGAAAGCTGTACAAATAGCCAATAATATTTGTACAATTCAAATTCTTTATCTTTAAAACAGACATCAATGCCCACTTTTCTGAACAGCTGAGCAGATTAAAGGAAATAATATGTGCAGAGTACCTAGTACTCTGCCTGGAACATAGTAGTTGGGTAAATAATAGCCATTATAATTATTGCATTCTTTTTAAGCCTCCACACCCCTTTTTTATACCTTCTCACTTCTTTATATTGATTTCATTTTACTAAAAAACACATCTCTAAAGTCTATCAAAAGTATGGTTCTGCCTCCGCATCTCTGAGGCATCTGAGATGTGTTACGTGGAGAGTCCAAGCAGCTCAAGCTATAAGTAAAATTCCACCTCAGCTAGTGGAACATGTTGAAAGATCACAGTTTGATTATTTTTTGCCTTTTAGGTTATGGTAAACTGAATAATGCCCCCCTAAGGATGTCCACATCCTAATCCCCAGAACCTATGACTATCTTACATGGCAAAAGGGACTTCAAGAATGTGATCGAGTTAAGGGTGTTTAGATGGATAGATTATCTTGAATTATCTAGTGAGCCCAATATAATCACCAGGGTCCTTGTGAAAGGGAGCCAGGAGGGTATGAATTAGAGGAGATGTGATGATGGAAGGAGAGGTAAGAGTAATGCAGCTATGAGCCAAGGAATGCCGGCAGCCTCTAGAAGCTAAAAGAGGCAAGGAATGATTCTCCCCTACAGCCTCTAGGAGAAACCAGCCCTGCTCCCACTTTGACTTCTGAGACAGATTTTGGACTTCTGACCTCTAGACTATAAGATAAGAAATTGCTGTCCTAAACCACTAAGTTGGTGGTAATTTGTTACAGCAGCAATAGGAAACTAACACACAGAAAAACAAGGAAAGGGATTCGTAAGTCCCAGAAATGGAATAATTCTTTCTCTCCAAACCCCACATGTGAGAAGAAAGGATATAGTCTCTTTGGCCTATGACTATATCAACTTCTCAGATGAGAATTCTTCAGAGCAGAAAAGTACTGGTCACCACAGGACCCCAAACCTTCCAAGAATCTAAAAGAAAGAAGGCAAGCCAGCAGAGGTTTAGTGTGTAAAAAATTATATTAAAAAGTATATAAAAGGTCGTAAGACATCAGTATTATTGAGCTTAAGTGCTATATGTGTGTGGGTATATATATATATACATACACGTAAACACATATATATATATTTATATTTATATTTAAAAATTTTAGAAAGATTCAGAGCAATTTCATTGCGAGTGGATCAAGGAAGCTAAGTAAAATGTTTTTCAAATAAATATTGGAGAGGAATTGGAAAATGATGTCCTCAAATGAATTATGGCCTGGTCTTCTAAGAAGGAATAAAAGCTCCAGCTTAAAACACATTAAGGATGTTTTGAAGCAATGGGGAAACTATTTATTAAGACACGGTCCCCTCCCTGCAGCAGTCTGGAGCTCTTTCATGACCCCACAGGGAGCATGGCCCGAGCCTCAGAGTCTCAGCTGGCCTCGCACACCATGTGAGAGTTGCATTTGTAAACTCCAGAAGGAGCTGGACTGTTTGAGAGTGTCCTATGTGTTATACTGAGTTGGCAGAGAGACCCGAAGAAAGTAGAAAGGAAAACAGAGGTTGCTGGCCATCTGGCTGACACCCTGGCCTTCCATTTGGTTCATGTTGTCCCACTTTGCAAAAGGCCCCCTGCTCTCCTCTGTTTAAGTGAAATGCTTTTCATACAGAGCTGCTAATAGACTTTAAAAGAAAGGCCTTTCAGTAGGCTCCCTCTAATATTTTTAATTGTGCTAGCTCAAAAAGCATATGGGAAAACATCATTAAAATGGTTTTCTAATGCAGGGTATGCGTGCATTAGAAACATATTTGCCAAACATGTAAGCACAGGAGTATTTTGTGTGAGATACGAGTGAAACTGGCTAACAGTGGATACTCTTGTGGGTGGGATTAGGAAAGCGGCAGGGAAGCATATATTTATTTATTCACATGATTTTAGGTGGTGGTATTAAGGATACTTTTTCTTTTCTAGTATTTCAGCTGTTTTTTTCCAAATAGATTTTTTAACAGAAAAGAAATCTTTCTTTTTGCTGGTAACGCCACAGAGCAGAAAACAGATGAAGTTGTGATTGTGCCCATTGATCCTGAATTAAGTTCTTTCTTCTTACAACTGAATTATCCAGGGAATGGCTCATCTGTCTCACAGATGTGCACGATGGTGCAGCTATATTTCAGATATTCTAGCTCAGGGCTTCTCAAACTAAAATGTATAAATGAATCACCTTGGGAACTTGTGAAAATGCAGGTTCTGGTTCAGTACATCCAGGGTGGGGCTAAGATTGTGCATTTCTAGCCAGCTCTCAGGAGGTGCTGATGCTGCTGGTCCAGGGACCAACTGTGGGTTGCCAGAGCCCAAACCATTGTCAGACAATGTATCATGTCATTAGTTCTGACTTCGGGATCAGAAACCAGAGCCTAACAACTGTGTTTACTTCAAACCGGTAAGCCAGAAACTTCTTAAAGCTAAGACAAAAGTCTGCCTAAAATCAGACAGTGGACTCCAAAACCAGGTCTGATAACAGATGGTTGTTGTCCCAGAGCCTCTAAGGCTTAAGGCAGTTCCTCGAGGCCCACCAATCTCAACACTGGGGCAACGTAGGAAGTGTTGCTGCAAATACAGGCTGTCTAGGGTTAAACATCAGCTCTCCACTTCCTTACTGCCTTTTACCATAAGTGGAAAGGCTTCTTTTGGGAGATCCCCAAGAACCTTTCACTGCAGCATGGTCACCACTGTTATCACTGATATTACAGTAAAAGCTGTAATGCCAACCAGCTGGAATGTTTATTCCAAATACCAGGATGTCCAATTCTTTGTGATTACCTTTCAGTGAGAACCTCTGGTATTTTGAAACTGACACATTTACTCAAAAAATTAAATAATAGGTAATCAGCCAGAATGTGAGGGAATTTCCCACCCTGAACTGTGCATGCCAAAACTAACCAAACCACCTGGTTGTGTTTTCCTTTTTTATTGCTGGCATGCACACAATACAAGCGTCGTAGTTTATGCTGGAGGTACCATATCGCCCCTAACTAAGACAAAAGATCAAAACGGGCTTTGTTCTAGGACTCTCTGTTCTGCGGCCAGGGAGTTCATGAAGGATCTGTACTCGCGGGTCTTTGGAGTACAAATTGGATTTCTTTAAGTCCCCAGTAGACTTGTTCCTGTAACCAAGATGTTAATAACGACTTGGCCGCCTATGTTGTCTGGGCCATTGTTTCTCCAATTCCAGCCAAAAAAAGCATTGCCCATGGTGAGGATTTCCCTTCTTGCTGATATGACAGGGGGCAAATCTCTGCCTCCATACATCTCTGGGCTTCTTACTGGTCTCGTAGGGCCAGTCAGATGCTATTGGTACCCTGGCACCACTTGGAGCAGCAGGGCACCCTGCCACGATGCCTCATCAGCAGCCCCCATCCTTACCCTCTGGTGAGTCACCAGATGCTCCCACCCCTTCCACCCCAGGCCCAAGTTCCATGATGCCTGGGCAGCCCATGCCAGGCTGCGTGATTCCCACCAATGCAGGTGACATCCACCCCTCTGGGA
>NW_011889002.1:2473410-2490774 GCF_000151845.1 Pteropus vampyrus | reverse complement strand
TATCATGTCATTAGTTCTGACTTCGGGATCAGAAACCAGAGCCTAACAACTGTGTTTACTTCAAACCGGTAAGCCAGAAACTTCTTAAAGCTAAGACAAAAGTCTGCCTAAAATCAGACAGTGGACTCCAAAACCAGGTCTGATAACAGATGGTTGTTGTCCCAGAGCCTCTAAGGCTTAAGGCAGTTCCTTGAGGCCCACCAATCTCAACACTGGGGCAACGTAGGAAGTGTTGCTGCAAATACAGGCTGTCTAGGGTTAAACATCAGCTCTCCACTTCCTTACTGCCTTTTACCATAAGTGGAAAGGCTTCTTTTGGGAGATCCCCAAGAACCTTTCACTGCAGCATGGTCACCACTGTTATCACTGATATTACAGTAAAAGCTGTAATGCCAACCAGCTGGAATGTTTATTCCAAATACCAGGATGTCCAATTCTTTGTGATTACCTTTCAGTGAGAACCTCTGGTATTTTGAAACTGACACATTTACTCAAAAAATTAAATAATAGGTAATCAGCCAGAATGTGAGGGAATTTCCCACCCTGAACTGTGCATGCCAAAACTAACCAAACCACCTGGTTGTGTTTTCCTTTTTTATTGCTGGCATGCACACAATACAAGCGTCGTAGTTTATGCTGGAGGTACCATATCGCCCCTAACTAAGACAAAAGATCAAAACGGGCTTTGTTCTAGGACTCTCTGTTCTGCGGCCAGGGAGTTCATGAAGGATCTGTACTCGCGGGTCTTTGGAGTACAAATTGGATTTCTTTAAGTCCCCAGTAGACTTGTTCCTGTAACCAAGATGTTAATAACGACTTGGCCGCCTATGTTGTCTGGGCCATTGTTTCTCCAATTCCAGCCAAAAAAAGCATTGCCCATGGTGAGGATTTCCCTTCTTGCTGATATGACAGGGGGCAAATCTCTGCCTCCATACATCTCTGGGCTTCTTACTGGTCTCGTAGGGCCAGTCAGATGCTATTGGTACCCTGGCACCACTTGGAGCAGCAGGGCACCCTGCCACGATGCCTCATCAGCAGCCCCCATCCTTACCCTCTGGTGAGTCACCAGATGCTCCCACCCCTTCCACCCCAGGCCCAAGTTCCATGATGCCTGGGCAGCCCATGCCAGGCTGCGTGATTCCCACCAATGCAGGTGACATCCACCCCTCTGGGAGTCGCTCTGCCCCTCCTGGTATCCTTCTAATGCCAGGAAATATCTTAGGACCCCAGGTACCCATCACGGTACCTAACGGCGTAAGACCTGACGTAGTTCACTTGTCTGTTTCTCTCTTCCTTTCTGGTGTTTTCAGGGATTATCTTCCTAAAAACTACTTCCACTTAAATCTTTATCTAGGGGTATGCTTCTGGGGGTATCCAAACAAAGACAATTACTAAAATAAAATTCTAATTAAATGTGATATGAGCACGAGGAGATGTGAACTATACAAATCTGTTATCAAAATTGAGTCTAACAACCTCATGAGGTGTTTCTGCAGGCATTTGTGTTTATTGCCAGCAATGTATTTTGTGGGTCCCAGAGCAGAAAGAAAATAATTTAAAAGCAGAGGAAAAATATTGTTGAAAGTATTATAATATAAAGCTTTTCTCTTTCTTCTACAATCTCCCAAATTGTCATGATATTTTTTTAATTTGCTATTTAATGTCATTCTAAGTAAAGAGAAGTTAAATTTTTCCATTATTAGCATGACTTTTATGTTTATCTTTATTTCGTGCTATGCGAATTTTAAATACAAATATAAGAGCATGTAAGTCTAATGCAAAGTCACTAAAATTACATAATTCATATTTTGCAGCTCCTGCATGCATATGTATTTTGTTCTTACTAGGACAGTAGAAATGCTGCACGGAACTAACTTAATTGTTTTTATTTCACTTGTTGATACATGCACATTCTACCAGCAGTCTCTGCTTTTGGCTTACTGATGAGTAAGGAAGGACTGCCTTATTTTTCCCCTTTCTTCTATCTTCATTTTCAGCATAAGTGTTTGATTAACACAGAGAGGTAACAAGAGTAAGAAAGGACGTGATAGGGTTCCTCGGTCATCTGCGTTTCCTAGAAACCTACTGCCTTCTTTCTGCATTCACAGCAAGTTCTGGTTCAAATGGAAAGTGTGGCCTCTTGGGACTGTCACTGCCCCTCCTCCTCCCCCACCCACCTTACTCCTAGAAAGGCATTTTCTTTGAGTCTTCCCTGGACTCAAACATATCATGAGTCTTCTATAATTCTGTGCTCATGAGGCATTCTCAGATACTACATATTATGTGTAACTACTCAGCTCATACACACATGTGCCACTGTCCCATTGGACTTCATTTATAAAACACAATTTCAAAGATAACATTATTAAGGATTTCAAGATGGTGACAGCAGAGCGTTAAACCAGGTGTGGGCCCATTCTGAGAGCAGGGCCTGAACAACTGCACAGGTCACCCACCCATGACACCTCATCGCCAGGCCCAAAGAGAGGAGAACCTGGCATGTTGAACCCCCTAAAGTGGGAATCACGATTCTGCACTACCATGCTGCACCCAGTGGGATGACCAGGAACAGGGCACTGACCTCTTTAGTCATCAGAGTCATCATACAGTGATTGTCTTGTACGTAATATTTACAAAGGTCTTATGTCTAAAATTGCATCATTCCACCAGAGGGAGAGTGCTCCTTAGAGTTCCTTATGTTCAAGCAGGCCTTATTTAAAACCTAGAATAAATTTAAAAAACATGCCTGCCACTTTCTCTAAGGTTCCCCAGCTTTCACTGGTGCCACTTAGAAAATGAAAAAAGCCTGACAGCTTTAGAATGTATATGGCAAGAACAAAATTTTTTCTAGATGTTAAGATCAATCCCATTGTTATTTTTCTCTTAAATGTTGAGGGCTTTGCAGGCTTTCCATTGGGTAGATTCCACCGGGACACATACACATTCACATGCATTGCCCTTGGCCTTGTCTCAGTACCTACATCTGCATGGCATGGTCACTGAGGCTGCTGGACCAGTAGACATGACACTTGTTGTGTTCTCTGGTTTCCAGCTGTGTTCCCTGCACCTGCCTTCACCCTGTTCTGTAAATTGCTGGAATTTCTGTCAGTTTTCTGTACCAAGCCTCAGGAAAAACATAAACACTTTGCCTCTTCTGAACGAGACTTCTAGTATGTGTGTGTGTGTGTGCGTGTGCGTGTAACTTCCTAGAAACCAGGGCTGTTTTCTCTTGCCAGGCGCCACAGCAGGCCTTCCTGTGCAGGAGGTCATTTCAATAAGGACTCAGAGCTTAGTAAGTAGAGAAAAGAAGGTCATTCTCAGACAGGATGTTGGGAAGACGCCCTGAATGAGCCTTGCTGGGCAAGAGACGCCAACGGGACCAAGAATGTGGGCCATTCCCCCAGGAAGTTATTCATGAGCCTGCACTGTATGATAAACAGGCAACCAAAGCCTTCTCTAAACAACGAAAATCACAATGTTCCAAATTCCAGAAAATCCTTGAACAATGACTGGACATTCCTAATCCCCCATTTGCTTATTTGTGCACCAAGTACTTTCAGAGAAATGAGAAACTAGGGTTCTGACTTGGGTTTCAAAGCAGGAATACAGTGTGCAAGCAGATGTCTTGTTATAGCCATGATCCCCAATGCCATTCCTCCCTTAAGGAAGGGTGGGAGTGGGGGAGTGAAGCCTTCTCTTACTATGGCATCCTTGTTGTCCTACATCCCTTCTTCTTCCAATAGCCTTATTGGGCTGAAGGCTAGCATGAAGTAGCTTTAAGCCTGATTAGCAGGACATGGTACAAAGCCAGGGAGATGCTTCTCTGTGTCACTTTATTAAGAGATGTCAATTGGTCAGGTTAGAAGTTCTTCCTGAGTAAGGAGAAAGATTATTTGGGAAACTAACAATTTCCTATGTATCTATCTGACTTGAAAGAGATATCAAAGTTCTCTTAGGGTACATATTTTTTCTTAAATTATATTATTATCTATATGTGTGTACATATATAATTATAAAATAATATTCTATTATTTTATAAATATAAATACATGCAGAGTATCAAGTTTAATTCTTCAGATAGTGACATGTGTCTCACTATCCCCATACTTGTTTATTAGCAAGACCAATTCTTCCTAAGAAAGAATAGAAATTCTCATTTGCCATTTTTCTCATGTTCAGTAGTTATATTTGAAAATTTAATTATAATCTTCCCTTCCCCCTCCACCTGCACACCAAGATTTTTCTTTACCTGCTTTATTTTTTATGCACCAATTTTGACTTCTAATGTGCCACATAATTTATCAATTGTTTATTGTTTACCATCTTCCCCACACTCCTCTCCTTCCTTTATAATGTGAGCTTTCAAGTAAACAAATTTTTTGTTGTTTCTTTATATGTCCCAAGTACACAGAAGAGTGACCAGCATGTACTACATGCTCAAAAATACGTTTTGAATGAATGAATAAATGAACCAAGACATTTGCCTCATTTTCAAAATTCAGAAGGACCAGATATCTACATGGCATCAATGAACATTCTGGTTAGAGTGGATCTAAATGGAAGGTTGGGTTGGTATTGGGGTGGAGGGTATTTTCTGGAGGATGGATAGCTCAAACTCACAGATGCATAACTAAGGTTTGACAAAAGAGGTGTCAGGAGTGGGTGTAGAACCAACAGGATGGATTTTAATAGGACCAATGGAAGAACCTAGACCACCTGGAACAAAACACAGACTTGAACTCCTGAGGAAGCCTATGGAGTCTCCACTCTCAGACATCTTTCAAATCACCTAGCTATCTGGAGGGAACAGTTTCTATTTTGCCTACTTATAGTACACAGGCTGCACAGAAAGACTCTAAGCTTTCCAGACGCCCTTTTTCCAATATTCTGTGAATTTCTCTGTCTGAGTTTCTCGGGAATAGGAATTCACACCACATCAAACCCCCTATCAATACTGGCAACATCGCTGGTGTGAAATGGACTCAGACTGGGATCAAGGAAAGATGTCAGAGGGTGAAGTGGAGGTCAAAAACCAAGCCGCACGGCCTGGGGAAGGAGCTGGGGAAGAGCTGGCTTTGCTCTGCTCACTTACAATGGTTTCTACAGACCACTTTGATTTTGCAGAGCTTTCGGCAAAACTTTTCCTGGCAATGTTTGGGTTATTTCTAAAATCAACACAACTCTCTATGTAGACTGTGACGTAGGCATAAAGGCCTTGGGGAACAGCAGGACTCCAGAGCTGGAGCCAAGTTATAAGTTGGGTTTAGGTGGAGCAAGATGGGATGCCTTTTGGGCTGAGACCTTAAATTCCACCTAGTATACTAAATTCCTATTCCCCTCATCCACCTGCTCAGCCTATAGCTGATGTGAACTGCACTACCAAGTCTCATTTCTCTCCATTCCGCAAACTGTTTTAATAAGGCCAGTGAGATCCTTAAAATGCCTTTGGATTCTTTAAATAAGATGTTCCTCTGTGGGGCTGTGGATGTGGATTTCTTTTTGTCATGAAGACGCGTGGGAGGGACTCTTTTGACATTGTCGGGTGGGGCAGAATATGTTGTATATTTCATGGCTTTAACACAGTAATCTCAAGAACCAATCTTAATTAAATCATAAATTACCATCCTCACCAAAAGCAACAAAAATCAATGCGAATCTATTTCTAGTCATAGATAGCTTGGAATTAAATTTGGAATCAAATTTGAGGAGAAGGGTAATTTCTGGCTTTGAAAGGCAAACTCAGAATGAGGCAGCCCCAATTCCTGTCAGGGGTTCTGTCCACCTTGAACATGAACATTAAGCTGAAGCACACAGATGACAGGTGTTCAAAATTTAAACCATTTTGCCCCAGCATGGGCATCAATCCTGGCATTCAACCCTAGCACACTGATGATGAGGTACTGGGCTTGAATGTAGCTGAGGGCTTTTATTTGTGTAAGTTAACAGCAAACTCAAAACCCTCCTAATAGGCATAATGGCTTAAGTATTGCTTTAATTAGAGGCTAAGTTTCCTTAAAGGGCAGCTTCCTTTCCTTAATTTTTTTCATCTAACTCTGCACTCACAGCTGACTGTTCTTAACATGGGTCAATAAACTGTCTCTATTATGAAAGGGCAAGTGGCCAATTGGATCTTAAACCAGCCTGTGGCCTGTAAACAAGATGTACCATAATTAAAGGAGGGTAAATGAGAGTGTCTATGACAGGGAAAGAAGCTGAACATGGGTACAAAGTTGGTTGACTCAAAGGTTAACTACTCATTGAAATGGAGACTAAAACAAGAAATGACCTTTCTTCAACACAGTTTACATTAGCCGCTCAATCCGCAAAGGAATAAAGATTCTGCACTAGATAAGGGCTAGCAACAGCCTTGACTTGGTTCACTGGATTCTAACAAGCTTGCCAAAAAGCCAAAGGGAGTGGGGGAGAGAATCTGCTTTTTAAAAAGTCCTAAATGTAAAATTAATGTGTTAATTGTGTTAGAGACATGCACTCCACAGCAGCTCTACCGCCATCTTTCTGTTTGACTTGTTAGCATGGCTCATTTCAAAGACCTACTCCGCACTCCCACTTTGCCCCAGCTACACTGCATTAAACTGGGGCAGCTTCTAAACAAGCCTTTTGCCCAAGGCCTGCGTGCCTTGCACTGAGCAAAAACGTAAAGGCGAGGGCTTTTCCCTTCACTGTGCTGTGGCATTACTCAACATGGATTTTCAAGTTTCAGTCTCACCCGACTCGACCCAAAGCTTGTGTTCCTGGAAGGTTCATAATTTCTTTGCAGATTGTTCCCCAGGAGGCCTCGACTATTTCCCCAGTCCTGATAGCTTTATATTCTATTTTCAGCGTCTGCACATGATAACCCTTTTGTTCCCTTTGGAGCCCTCATGCTGACACGGCATCCTTCCTCCTTTATAATCTGTCTGTCTTTCTGTATATTTATCTCTGCAGGAATGTAGCTCCAAAGAAAGAAAAGGCAGCTACAGATTTTTTCCCTGCAGCCTAGTTGGCTGTTTATGTCTATAGAAAGTGTTCATCCCAGAAAGGAACGTGTACAGCTCTAGGCATCCCAGAAAACAAACCATCCCACCATCAGGTAATCAAGTCAGGCACACAAGGAACTCACAACAGAGCTATTTTTTCCTTTGTATGAGAACAAATGGTGCCTGCGAGCGTGCAAACTCTAGTGGGAAAAGAGGAGGGTGTTAGGAGAAACAAGCCTGTTGCAATTCTGTTTTTTTCCTTTCTCAGGGCTTCTCACACCCCACCCTCTGGGCAGCCAGTTGATTCTTTACTGAAAGGCTTCAAATGAGACCCCTGCAGGGCTGCCCTGGGGTTCCTGGGGTAAGTGAGGATTCGTGTATACCTTCACCATTGATCTAGAAGTTCTAACTAATGAGTTCTTTGTAGTTATATTATTCATTTCAAATTTCTAAAATAAAGATGATTAACAGATCATTCCAAAGGGAAGCTTCTGGAAGCTGATAAAAATTGCTTTAAGCTTAGAGGCAGCATGGGTTTTTATACTATCATATTCTCCCACAAAGCCTTCTAAAGAGACATAATGAAATTTTTAAAGGCAGGGCAAGGACTAGGGAGTGTAATAGTGAAAGATGCAGGAGCTCTCCTGCCTTGAGCCATTCTCTAACCACAACAAAAATCAAATAAAGCAGAAAGCACAGATTCTAAGCCATCTGTCCTCTCCCTTCCCATATCTCTTTTCCCTCTCTTTCCCACTTTCCCAGCTAACTTAAGTCATCTTGGTGTTATTGCTTTTTCCAGGGGCTAAATTTCTCACTGCAAATAAACGCTTTTTCTCTCATGGCTACCCTGTGGGAAATTGCTTATCTCAATTGTATGTCCAGTCCCCTACAAACTGGGTGACATCTTGAAGCTTAGCCATCAGCTATCTCGTGTAGACAGTTTCCTCATATTTATGTAGACAGTCTGTCCAGCCCCAGATAGAGTGTCCGATCCATTCAGTTCTACCACAGTACATTACAGGTCATTTGTCTGGCCTCTGCCTCCATTTAGGAGGGTGAATTCTGGATTATTCTGTTACTTTTTCTGTCACTTGATGCTCTGCAATCTTAATTAGCTGGTACGTGCTCCGGCCCAGCTCTCCAGAGTAGGATCTCGAAGTGTTCCTTATCTGTGTGTCTCTTAGACAACTTCCTGTCTGGATGGGCAGCCCAAGATTTGAGGAATTCAAGCCCTGGCCACTCACAATCCACGTGTTACTGTGGATGTTACTATGGATGTGCGGTCATAAGCTGGAACCTCCAGGCTTTGAATTCTGACCAGGATTCTTGGGTCTCAAACTCGTGGAGGCCTAGAGTATGGGGCTTGATGGGAATAATCTCAGAAGGAAACCAGGTTTCCCATTCCTATTTCCTCTTCTGACATAGAGCTTTTCCTCCTCGGCTTTCTCTGCAGAAAGGCCCAGTCTCGGGAGGTGTCTTTGGTGGCTGAGAGACCCCAAGAAGCAGCCCTCAGTGTCATTTCTAAACTACGATCGCAGATTCAGGGTCCCAGTCACATTCTTCCGGCAGTGGAAAAGACATCATTAACAGCATGGCTGTTGCTGCCAGAACTCACACAGGCGGCCCTGGAAGAGTTAAATACTGCTCATGTGTTCAATGAGGGCAGTGATGAAATCATCAGTGCCTCCTGTAGCAATAGTCCTGCTGTAGTTGGATTTGCTAACATTTATCTTATGCTGATTACATGCAAGATATTTTGGCCATCACTAAAGGCAGTGAAAAACCAACAGTTTCAGAGAGATTCAAGATGGTGTGGAAGACAGAGACTGTACATACCTCCTTTAGCAACCACACCAAAATTATAACAAAGTTGCAGAGCAACCAGTACATGGGGTCACCAGAGGTCTGGCTGAATAGAAGAAGCCCTGCAACCTAAAATAACAGGTCACCTCAAAACAGTAGGAGGGGCAGAGACGTGAAATGGCTGGGTCCCACAACCACGTGTGGCTATCGAGAATTGGGAGGGCTATCTTGGCTACAGAGACACCTTCCCAGCCCAAGGAACGAGGAGTCCCAGCTGCACACTGAGCTCCCCAGTGCCAGAAAGAGAAGTCCACAGAAATTCTGGCTGTGAAAACCAGCAGAGGTTGCGTCTGAGACAGAGGGCTGTGGGAAGTCTCTTAAGGGCTCATGCCCAGCCTTACTCACTGACAGACTTCCTCACTCTGAGCTCTAGCAGTGGGGCAGCTACTTGAGGGGCACCAGGAACATACAGGGAGACGCTGAGCTATCAAGCTTTAGGACAAGGGCTGTAGGGGCAGCTTGTGCCCAGACAAAGGTGTAAGCAGAAGCCATTGTTCCTGTGTTGAACCCTCCCCGCTTCCAGCCTGCAGATGCAGGAGCCATCAACTTAGATAACACATGTCGCCCTGCCCAAGGGATTCCCTGTGACCCTGTCTCTCCCAACTTGTAGGCCCACTCAAGCCACTCCCAGTGATTTATTCCATGCAAATGTGCTGTTTGGGCTCCTACTGTGAACTTACATGAAATCTATCAAAGGCTCACAAAACCCAAGGAAGTAGCATCTGGACTCTGCATGCCCTGTACCTCTCGCTGAGCAGCCCCAAGCCCTACACCAATGGCAGCCAGCCTCCATTTCTGACTTGGCCCTTCGAGGCACCTATAAGCCCAGAATGGGTGGCAGTCATATGTGGATTTCTTGGTGACTCTTACCAAGTGGCCCCAGAAGTGCATAGGCTGTGCCCGAACTTGGCCTGCAGCTGGACCCCTCTCAGGTTTGTGCCAAGGAGCCCTAAAGGACACCTACTACATAAAGCTACTCTACTAAGACCAGGAGACTTAGGAGCCCTATATAGTACATAGAAACAGACACAGGAAGGCAGCCAAAATGGGGAGACACAGAAGCATGTCTCACATGAAAGAACAGAACAAAGCTCCAGAAAAAGAATTTACCAAAATGAAGAAAAGCAATATACCAGATGTAGTGATAAGGATGCTCAGGGAACTTAGAAGAAGAATAGATGAACTCAGTGAGAACTTTAACAAAGAGAGAGAGATAAAAACATGCACAAAAATGGAGATGGAAAACATAATGGGGAGCGAGTCAGAAATGAAGAATATAACATCTGAGATGAAGAGTACATTAGAGGAAATCAACAGAGTGGATAAAATGAAGAATCAAATCAGCGACACAGAGGGTGGGGTAGCAGAGGACACTCAATCAGAACAATGACAGAAAAAAGAATAAAAAAAAATGAAGATAGTTTAAGAAGACTCTGGGACAACATCTAGCATAACAACATTTGCATCATAGGGGTACCAGATGGAGAAGAGAGAGAGCAAGAAATTGAAAACCTGTTGGAAGAAATAATGACAGAAAACTTCCCTAACTTGGTGAGGGAAATAGACTTACAACCTCAGGAAGTTCAGAGAGTCCCAAACAAGATGAACCAAGACACATCATGTTTAAAATGCCAAAGGTTAAATTCAAAAGAGCATCTTATAAGCAGCAAGAGAAAAGCAGTTAGTTACCTACAAGAGAACGCCATTAAGATTGTCTGCCGATTTCTCAACAGAAACTTTACAGACCAGAAGGGTTTGGCACAAAATATTCAAAGTGATGAAAACCCAGGACCAACAACCAAGATGACTTTTAGAATCAAAGTTATCTTTTAGAATTGAAGGACAGATAAAGATCTTCTCAGAAAAGAAAAAGCTAAAGGAGTTCATCACCACCAAGCCGGTATTAGAGGAAATATTGGAGGAACTTCTTTAAGAAGAAAAAAATACTTATCAAAAATTTAAATAAAGAATGTCAATAACTACGTTTCTATCAATGAGTACTTCAAATGAAAAAGAATTAAATCCTCCAATCAAAAGATAGGGTGTCTGAATGGATAAGAAAACAAGACCCTTACAAATACTGACTACAAAAGACTTAATTCAGATTAAAAGCCAAACAAAAACTAAAAGTAAAGTGATGGAAAAAAATATTTCATGGTGGACCTAGAGGGTAGTGTGCTGAGTGAAGTAAGTCAGATTGAGGAAGGCAAAGCCATGTGATTGCACATATAGGTGGAATCTAACAAAAAAAAAACAAACAAACAGAAACAAACTCATAGATAAGAGAACATTTTGAGGATTACCAGATGGGAGAGTGGTTGGGGGTCAATGAAAAAAGAGGAAGGGTTTAAGAAGTACAAATTGGTGGTTACAAAATAGTCATGGAGGTAGAAAGTATAGCATAAGGAATATAGCCAAATATTATAATAACTATGTATGGTGTGAGAGAGGCACTAGAGTTATTGGGGTGATAACTTTGTGAGTTATATGAATGTCTAATCACTATGTTGTACACCTAAAACTAATATGGTGTTGTATGCCGACCATAACTGAAATTTTAAAAAAATATTTTAAAATGGCTATCATCAACAGGACAAGTAATAACAAGTGTTGGAGAGGTTGTGGGCAAAACAGAACCCTCATACTCTGCTAGTGGAATGCAAATTGGCACAACCACTATGGAAATCAGTATGGAGTTCCCTCAAAAAACTAAGAATTGAATTACCGTATGATCCAGCAATCCTTCTTCTGGGTTTTACCCCCAAAACCTGAAAACATTAATCCACAAAGATATTCGCATCCCGATTTTCATAGCAGCATTATTCACGGTGGCTGTGACATGGAAGCAACAGAAGTTTCCTATGATAGATTTTTGGATGTGGAAGATGTGGTACATATATATAATGGAATATTACTCAGCCATAAGAAAAGACTGTCATTTATGACAACATGGATGGATCTTGAGATTATCATGCTAAGCGAAATAAGTCAGATAGAAAAAGTTGAGAACCATACGATTTCATTTATATGTGGGATATAAAACTGAAAGCAACAAACAAACATGACAAACCGACAGAGACTCATGAACATGGACTGTGGTTTAGTGGTTACCAGAAAAAAAGGGGAAGTGGGGAGGTAGATGAGGTAAAAGGGGTCAAATATTTGGTGATGAAAGGACATACAACTTTGGGAGGTGAACACACAATGCAATATTTACACAACATACTGTTGAATTGTACGCTTGAAACATTTGATTTTATTAATTAATAAATAAATGACCCCATTAATTTTTAATTAAAAAAGTTATCCAAAGAAATCTTCCCTCAATCATTTAAAAAAAAAACCCCAACAGTTCTAAGAATGCAGACGCATATACAAAAATAACTATAATAAAGGGCAGAGTGTTGAATGATAATAATAATGTGTAATTGCAGACCCAAATAAACTGCTGTGGGAACACAAAGAAAGAAGTGACTTCCATGGAGCAGGAGAAGTAGGAAAAGGGTAGGCAGTAAGGTTTCTTCCGCCTTGGCCTTGTGGGCAGGGTCTTGAAGGGATGCATATTGAATGAGCCAAATGAAAAGTCCATCAGGGTGGTTATCCCCTGACTTACGGTTGCTGCCCCAGAACCTTTCTTCTCTTGTGCTATTACGAAGCTTCCAGGAAGAAGGACTCCCAGACATGACTAATATTCTAAATACTAAAAAACCAATAAGACACGAACAATAACCAGTGGGAAGGGACACATAACTACGACATGGATGAACTTTGAGTATATTATGCTAAGTGAAATAAGCCAGTCACTAAAGGACAAATACTGAATGATTCCACTTACGTAAGGTACTTAGAGAAGACAAATCATAGAGACAGAAAAAAGAATAGTGGTTCCCAGGAGCCGGGGGGAGAGGGAATGAGAAATTAATGTTTAACGAGTACAGAGGTTCATCTGGGGAAGATGAAAGATGTAGAGATGGATGGCGGTGATTGTTGTATGATAATGTAAATGTACTTATCGGCACTGAACTTTACATTTAAAAATGGTTAAGATGGTAAATTTCATGTTATATGTATTTTAATTAAAAAAAAAAAATTTAAAGACCTTGGAAGAGAAGGGTATCTTAGGAAGAAGGATTGTTTGTATAAATCCTAAAGGTGGAAAAGCAGAATGCGAGCCTGGTCCCATCACAGCAGCCACATGACATTGCCTAGTCTATATATCGGAAATGAACAGTGAAAGTTGAAAATTTTGGTTGAGTTAAATAGTAGAAGTGCATGACATTAAAAATGGGTACATTATTTTATAGGGATTCTACAATTTTTAAGAAAAAGAGTAATATGATTCCAAATGTATTTCAGAAAAATATCTGTAAGCAGAATCATGTGGGTTCATTGAATGAGGAAGAGACTGGAGTGGGGGAGGTCTCAGCTAAGGAAGAAGAGCTAGAAGAACGAGGGGCTTTTTAATAAGAATGTCAGGAGAAAGATGGAAAAAACACTGCAGAGGTAGAACCAATGTGAGGAGTGAGCAGACAAGATGAGTCAGCTATGATGTTATGGAAATGCAGGGGAAAGATGCTGATGTGATATCCCGAGGTGGCAGAATGGATGGATTGGGAAGAGATAATAAATGCAGTTTGAAACCTGTCCAACTGTCTGTTGCCTCTATAAGGTGGAGATCTGATTATAAGAACAAATGAGAGGTGATGTGGTAGCAGAAATGCACCAGGCTCCATCATCTTTGTCTCATAGATCTGCCCAGAACACTTTCCATAACCCTGCAGTTCTCTTGCTCCTCCTCTTCCTTTTCCTCCTCCTACTCAGATCTGCTCCTAAATGCCACTTCCTTAGGGAGAGCCTTTCCTCAACCTCCCCACCCTCATTCTGATTTAGGTGCTCCCATAACATCCTGTGCCTCCCATGTCACAGTACTTACCAACTTTTATTATAATTGCTATTGTCATTTTATGTATGTAGCTTGCCCACAGAAGATGCTCAACAAATATATATTGAATAGATGAGAGGAAGGTATTGGAGAAAGGAAGAGAGGGAGGGAGGGAGGAAGGATGAGAAGAGAAGGGAAGGGAGGGGAAGGGAAGGGAGGAAAAATCTAGAGTTCAGAAAAGCAGAAAATCCTAAAAGTGCCAATTTAGATGTCATCCACGGATGAAATCAGAAGAAAAAGGAAAATAAATAAATAAGGAGAAAAAAATAAGATAGAAGAGTATATAGACAGATAATGGGATATAGGCCAGGACAGAATCTGTTCATTTGGAAAGGAGTGGGATGGGGAAGAAGAAAGAGGAGGATGTAGTAAAGGAAACAAGATCATTTCAAGGATTAAAGAAAAATCAAAACAGAAACATGCCACCAAAATGGGGAGACAGGAGTTTTCATGAAGGAGATGCTACAGTGGAGCAGGAAGGATAAGAATAGTGACTGAGAAACAGTGTTTTGGATGTTGCATACAGGACGACCGTGGTGGTAGAAATCAGAGTGAGCGAATGAGAATGAGACCTATCAAGGGTGGGTGGTGAGTGGAGTTGCCACTAGGGGGGAGAGGAAGATGTGATGGCAGCTCAAAGGAGGAATGAATGGGTCTTAGATGTATTTTACCGTTAAGGAGACTAGAGAGATGTGGAAGCAGAATATTCGGTTCCTTAAAAAGGAGGGAGGAAGGAAGAAAGGAGAGGTAAAGATAGCAGGCAGGAGAGAGAAGTCGAGAGGACCCCCCACCCCCACCCCGATGTACCAAGGTCATTTGCTGAATGAGGGGGTCAGGTAGGAGGGGCAGTAGAGGAGGGGCTGGGTCTTGGCAGGAGTGAAAAGTTTTGGAAATCCTTCTCTGGTTAAATAGGAAAGAATGTTAATATTCACAGGAGGTCTGGAGCCCACAGAGCCCTTAAAATAATAGCATGCAGGCCCTGGAGACACTCTACTTTCCAACAGCCTAACCTTGAGTTTTCAGGGGAGAGTGAGGCCATTAGGACTTTCTGAGGAAAGGAAAGACTTTGTACCCATTCCAAGCATTGTTCCAAGCAGCCAAGTCAGGATGATCGAAGAGCCAGTACAACCAAAGTACTGCCCGCAGGAATGGCCTGCTCACTCCTCCACCTCTGCTTTGTGACCTGTCCAGCTTTCAACCCTGCAGCTTGCTCACTGGTTTAACTGTGAGTTTCTTGGGAGTCATGACCCGAGTCATGGTTGGAGCCCACCTAACTGCAAGAAGGAGCAGGGAATCCCCTACATCGGCGGTCCCCAACCCCTGGGCCGTGGACCGGCACCAGTCCGTAGCCTGTTAGGAACCGGGCCACACAGCAGGAGGTGAGTGGCCCACTAGGGAGAGAAGCTTCATTTGTATTTGCAGCCGCTCCCCAGCGCTAGCATCACTGCCTCAGCTCCACCTCAGGTCATCAGGCATTAGATTCTCATAGGAGCACCAGTCCCTGGTGCCAAATAAATTGGGGACCACTGCCCTCCACGACAGGTACAATTGAGTGTGCACAGAAAATGTGTTACTGCTTTGGAACTGCTGCCTATTCCACTGTTAGAGGTGTGCCTTTGAAAGCAAAATGTGGAGAGAAGCATAGTGAAGAAGACTATTCATCATGGTCACCTGTGGATTGGCTTAGCCCTATGTTGGTTCCCAAAAATTAGTCGGTATCAGCTATCCCAGGAAATGAGAGTGGTGGAAAGTCACCGGGGCAGGCCACTTTAGAAAACACAGACAATGGTGCAACTGGACAGGCTGCCGCATAAAGACTTCTAGACAACAAGATGCCTGGGTACTTGGGACTTTAGAGTGGGAGAGGGGAAGAAATGGAGATGAGAACCCTACAAAAAAGAAAGTAGAGAAAAAAAAACAAAAAACAAAAACAATACAAAAAGAAAACCCTGTATGCTTCATAATTTTACTTGGAGTTGGCTTTATTTGGGAGGCCGTGGAGTATTTTGAAAAAGAATCTATGATGAGAGAATTTTGCAGAACACAGAGTGGGATTAAGTCAGAGTGTTCTGGCAAAGTAATCCACGCAAGTACAACAGAATAGTCAGTGAGTACTGGAATGAAACCAGAAAGGATGAAAATCAGATGAGCTCTGGTGTGGGCGTCATCACCAGCTGGCTTATCCACATTCATCTCACCTCAGGCAGACAGCAGATTTCAACAGCTCTTCTCCTTCTCCTGATAATTCGGTTTTATTGAGCATGTTATATGTGCTCTGACTTAATCATCCCGATCACCCTGTGAGGTGGGTACTGTTATTCTTCCCATCTTACAGATGAGGAAACTGAGGCCCAGAGAAATTAAGTAACTTGTCTAAGGTCACTCGTAGAGTACGCAGCAGAGTCCAAACTCAGATTCAGACCAATATGACAATAAGTCTGTGCTCTTAACAGGAAGTTGTACCACCTCCCAGGTGCTGCTTTTTGCTGGTTACAGTAAGGAAAATGAGAAGGAAGAAAGGAAGGAGGTTGAGAGCTATATGGGAACATTGTGAGAATCTGAGAAATGGTCCTCAGACACATTCCAACAGACAAAGGATGTAGTTATACCAGATGCCAGAGCATAGTTCCAGTACCACCTAGTTCAGAAAGATGAGCTGCTGGGCACCCAGGCCCCCAAAATGTATTCCGTAAACTTGGATATTTTTACCTCTGGTGTATCCCCCCTCTTCCCTCCCTTCCAAGTGTTAGTAACATAACATTCTTTTAATAATTTTTCCTTTTAAAGGAGATACTACTCTTACTAAAAGGTCAACCAGCTAAAAATATTTCGCTCGGATTTTCCATGCCCTTTCTGCATGATTTCTTTGCTTCGAGTCTTGCCTAGGAGAACCAGCTAAAACATTTTCCACCCACAGGGAGTCGTTTTCCAGGCACTAGTGCCAAGGTTTCTTTTCTCCTTCCTTCCCTGTTTCACCCCCTTGGGTCTTATCAGTAACTTTCAGAAGAACCAAAAGAAAGATTTTGTTTTTTAAAGGAAGAGAAAAACATTTCTTTGACATTTAAAGTCAGAGGGCCACTGTTCCTTCTTAGTAAATCCTTTCACAATAGCAAAGGCAGAGTGCTGTTGCATGTGAGTTACTGAAGTGAGAGTTTTCTCTGGGGCAGTGTCTCCAGGTGCCTGAAGCCATCTGATTGCCATCTGATTGCAATCGGGAGGCATAGCAGCTGGGCGCCATGTGGGCCAAGACATGGAAGGCCCCTCATTAAAGTTCTCTTCCTGGAGTGCTCTTTCTTTTATTTCTCTACCTGGCAAAATTGTACTCATTCTTTAACACAGAGCTCAAAGTTTCCATAATCAAGGTCAGTTGTTCTGTCATCTAGATTCTCACAGCCACTAATTCCTACTACTGTAACAGTCCTTAACTTGTCATTTACTTGTTTGCATGCCTATCTTTTCACGGCACACTTCCTTTCCCTGTTAGATCCATAAGCACTTCCATCCAGGCCAGGACAAGTCTTATTATCTCTATAAAAATAAGGCCTGGGACCTAATGAGTTCTGTTAAGAAAAAAAATTATTC
>NW_011889002.1:2450051-2471700 GCF_000151845.1 Pteropus vampyrus | reverse complement strand
CCCCCGTCCCCCGCCCACCACCCCCAGACCCACAGAGAGCTCTTCACTTGTCAAAAGACTTTTACATCAGTTCACTCATTTGAATCCTGAGGTTCTGAAGCCCTGTTTATTCAGGAGTCTTTGTGTAGAAATAACCTAGCGGGTTGTCTTTGGCGATTTGCAAATAAGCTCCTTAGCTTGCATTTTGTAGTGTGTCTAGAGCAAGAGTCCTTGCTTGTTCTCTCTCCATGATAATCAAGTAGCTCAGCAAGCAAGGAAACCAAACTTCAGCTCTCAGTGAGAAACTCAGGTTATAGTTCTCAAGCCTCCAGCATTTACTGGCATGCCTGGTGGAGAAAGAGCCACCCAATACAGACTGTAGATTGCAAATACATTATAAACTAGAATCACCTGACTCGCTAAGCTTTTTTCATAAAAATATCAATTAGAGCTATGTCACTCTAAAGGTTAAATTCAAAACATGGATGTATTATATATACAATGTGGCCATATTATAGATATATGTATTATAAATATATATTTTAAACTTTTTCTTGAAATAATTTCAAAGTTATGGAAAAGTTGCTAAAATAATGCAAAGAACTCTCATATACTCTTTACCTAGATGAATCAGATTTTAACATTGATCCACATGTATTTTATCATTTATTCTCTCTGTCACTCTCTGCCTTTCTCTTTATATATATTTATTTTTCCTAAACTATTTGAGAGTAAGTTATATACAATTATTCCCCTTTACCTTTGAATACACCAGTGATTGCCTGAGAACAAAGATATCTTCTTACATAACCACAGTATAGTTATCAAATGCAAGAAATTTAACATCGATATGATACTGCTATCTAATCTACAGTTCATAAAATATGGCTATAATGTATTCCCAAAGTCTTAGTACAGTTTTAAGCTATTTAATGTTTTTAAGAAAACAAAGAAAAATGTGTTACTCACTGTAGAGATAATTCATAAGCACCTTCCCACAAATTTATACTAAGAACAAATTATTTGCTCCATAAATTATTTATTGATCTAGCTATTTTTAGTTTGCTATTGCCTCGTACTGGAAGCCTCAGAAGACCTATTTGTAAATCCAGGCAGATATTCGGGTAATCCTGCTGGTATCAAGTTGATTTGAAAGATCTGATATTTCATTATAAATGCAATTAATCAGTAGGGAAGTTAAAGAGGTAAAATACAGCCTTAAAATTTTAGCAAGATTTGGGCTTCTGGGACATATGAGAATTAAAATGTGGATGAGAAATGTTCTTTATGAAAGTTACCCCAGTCTCCATAAGACCGAAAAATGTACAATCAATAGTCACACCAGGAGCCAGCAGCAAGAGTCACTAAACCAAGAACAGAACCATCCTGGCTATTTCTTTAAAAGAGAAGAGGAGAGTGCATGTATGTATGTATGTGTGTGTGTGTTGTGGGGGGCATTTTTATAATAATGTAACATAGAAGTCGAATCAATACTATCTACTTGCATTCAGCCACACTCAGTCTTTCCCTTAGCCACCATTTAATTGGAAAAGATGTCCTATGAGATCATTCCCCGTCCCCCACCAAGAGCGAACTTCTTGAGGCTATTTTCTCTTCTCTCCTCCCCTTTGAGACTTTGCCACAAAAATTAGTCTCTCTCTCTCTCTCTCTCTCTCTTTCTCTCTACCACATGAGGAGAAAGTGAGATGAGGCCTTCAGTCCTGAGAGTCTGGGTTGAGAGGAGGAAATTAAAATTAAATGTATATAATCTCAACAAGTAGAGATAAGGCAAGGAAAGAAACAATAATTCAAAAGACATGAATTAACTTGGCTAATAATAACTATTTGCTAAGTGTCTTATGGTTGAAAATAAACTCTCACATATAAGTTTGCTTTTACTTATTTGCAACGCCTTGGGTCCCGAGTAGTGTCCAGATAAGAGATATTACAGAGAATTCCTATCAGGCATTCCCTCCCCCAATTAACTAACTTTAAGAAGAAAGAGAGAAGCCACAAAGGGAATTTTAGTTTTCCAGCTCTAGGTAAGAACTGCCAGGTTGGGGTCAATTGGTTTCACCTCCCTCTGACCATCTTTTTTGCAAGGGCGGTAATTGGGTAGATTGGGTTTCAAAAAATCATTCTCCCAGAGCCAGCCCAGGTGGCTATTTCTGTTTACTGACAGCTAACACTAATGCTAATGAAGAAAAGAGAGATAAGGGGCTCAATAGCAACCAAAATAACACAGCAACTCAATTTACAAAGGAAAAATACATTAGCAGCATGATTCTTTCTGCTGTGGGCAATTAGGGCAGTGTGGGCTCAGGGATCCTGAGAAGGGCAAGCAGAGGACCAGGCGGCATGCCTATCAATGCAGCTGGAAGATGGTCCTACTTATATTGCAGATCAGAATGGTCCCCAAGTGCACAGCTTTAGTATGTCTGTAGCCCTGTTTTTTTTCCCCCACAGCACAGGTGCTTTACGCATTATTGTACTGTTTAAGCCTTACGGCAACATAATGAGGTAGCTTTGGAAATCATTTCATATATGAGGAAACCAAAGTTCTAAGAGGTTAACTCTCTCAAGATCATAAAATTGAGTGGCAATAAGAAGTGGCAGAGGTGCGATTATCTCACAGATTCTGATTCAGAAGCCCCTGGTTCTCTCCCACTAATATCAGGAAGCAAACACTGAAATGATGTGAAAGCAGACGACAGCACCCAATCGTTCGTTTCTCTCTAAGTTCAGATGGAAGTGGATTTTCCTTTCTCAAAAAGTTTCAATGGTTTTCCTCTGCCTATAAAATTCAAGTTTATATACTCAGTTCAGGGCTCTCACTCTAAAGAGAAATTTTCCACTCAAATGGCTAACCTTTTAATCAGCTCTTTGTTCTACTTCTGTGGACATGCTTGCCACATAGGCCGAAAGGCAGGGTGACCTCAAGATCAACTGAAGACTCACCCTCCCCTTTGCTTGTTCTGTCAGGATAACAGATGTATTAAATCTCATGCTCTATAACTGCCTGTGGCCCATAGCAACTCCCGTGCTCTATAACTGCCTAAGGACAAATTAACCAATCAGCTCAAGCCAACTGTAACTGCGCGGATAAGCTCTATAAAAGCAAGGTTACCCCTGAGCTCAGGGCCAGATCTTCAGAGTGCTAGCTCTTCTGGGACTGCCAATGTAATAAACCCAAGTTCTCCGACTCTCCGAGTGGTGCATGGTTTCTCACCCGTCTGATTTTTCTGCAACAATACCTTTTAGTCTTACCTTCCACTATGTTCCACTTCAGCCTCACCTGTTTGTAACTCATTTTGCAGATCTTAATACTCCACCAGGGTTTCTGTTATTCTCAAACCTAAAGTGTCCATGCCTATCCTTTTCTTCTTCAATATAGGTCACCACTTCTGCCTTTAGGCATATCCTTCGAGTCTTATTCTATTGTCAAGTCATCTGTGAAGCTGTTCCTGACCTTCCCAGCCTTCAGGAGCCTTTCCCTTTGCTAAAATGCTGTGACATTTAGTATGCACCTCTCATTTGACATTTACCAGATGCAACCTTGGCTTTTATATGAGGATCCCATTGAATAAGACTAACTTGAGCCTGGGTCATGAATAGTGAAACCAGCCAGAGAGGGTTTGGGCCCAGGAAGCTCCAGAATGACATGCAAGTTAAAAAGTAAGTGGCATAGATCTGCCAAACATGATATCATAGGGCTGGGAGAAGGCCAGCATACATTGGAGGACAGAGAGGAACAACACTGAACAGTGGCCATTAAAAAGTTAAAACTTAGATATTAAAACCTTCGGTCAAGTTTTGTGTGATGGTCCAGAGATCTTTGGTTGGGGATGCCAAGTAGAACTTTAAAAATATACCTTGAAATGCTTTCCAGAGACTACAGAATCAGCTAGTGAGATTTCTCATAGTACTATGTACATTTTTCAGAGTTTGTGGTAATGAAAAAAGCCAATTAGGGTTCTTAACTCAAAGCTTTAAAATATGCTGGTGTGAATTGTGACAGAAATATAGAAGGCAAATTTTATCAAACTTATTTGTCCGGGGAATTCTTTTTCTTAAGAGCCTCTCCCACTTAGTGATTTTTAGAATAAACTTAATAAATGCTGTTCACATTTATTGTGACCCATGTTTTGTTGTGGCTTAAAAAGTGGTAAGACTAGGAAATTTTACAGCAATCGAGTCTTACTTTTACCAAATTTGTCACTATTTTAAAAACTAGAGCTATTGGTAGCTTTGAACCAAAGTATGAGTCCAGTCCAAATTAGTAACAGCCAAGATAACCACAGAATTCTTTGAGGTGCACATCATGAAACTGGAACCCTATCAAATGATTTGATATATTTCTCAAGTTGACATCTGATATTTTCCAATATTAAAAACACTGAATAGGTATTTAAGAAAAAAACAATTTTTAGTTATTAACTTGATTGTCCTCATATTAGCTTATGGAAAAAGCCCTGCTTTTGTGACAGAACCTATTTCAAGTGCTTATTTTTTTAACTTTTGGAAACATTCTTTTGAAAAAATCTTATCTACTTGATCCATCTCGATTCTCTACTCTGCATGTAAAGAAATCCTTCGGCACTTGACCACTTTTGCCTCCTTACAGGTATGGTGAGTGAAGACAAAGTTTATATATATTTCAGAAAGAAATGCTTTAAAATATAAAGCGATATTTAGAAGGGGTATAAATTTCAATGTCAGAAAAAAATTCTCTTGGGGTTATTCACCAATTTATTATCTCTGCCTTTTGTCTCTTCCATTGTGGAGGGGTTGACACAATGTTGACCTGGTCTTTATTTATGGGCACTGTTGTAATCTAAATTTTGTTTCAAGCTTTTACTAGTTTCCCCAATATAGTTTCTAATGCCACAGATTTCTGATGTCATGGGTGGATATGTTTTAACTTGATCCTGATTCTGAAGTTAATCAACATGTTATTCATTTTTTCAATCATAGCCAACCAACCTGCTGCTGACATACTGCAGGCCCTAGTCTACAGATGTTGCTAAAACACTGCTTCCTATTTCTATGATACCCAAATTACACTTTTTTTCTTTCAACCACTTTGGACTCAAAATGTCCAGGAACTGTTAAATGTCTTCTTTGACTTGGTAACTTTTCCTGTCCAGATGATTGGTGGCGTGCATTGAACCAGTTAAGATGAAACTAGAGTCTCTGAAAATCATGCTGTTTTATTTATGAAAGAAATAATCTGCTTAGTTAAGCTAATCTTGGAAAACGTTAATTAAATATGGTGGCGTTTCTATTGATATGAGCATTCTATCGACACTGGCATATAATTCTTACGACTGAAGACATCCATGACAAGTAAAATATTCCTGATAGAAGAGAACAGGTTAATTCCCCAATAAGATCTTGCGAGAACACATTTGGGCCTCTCTGTGTCCTTTCTTAAAGATTCTTAAGTCAAAGCATTATGTCAGGACAATCGGTTAGTCATGGGTTACCCAGGAAGCAATCAGTTTCCAAGGGTAGCTCTTCAGGCCTCTGGGAATTACCTGAGTCCAGGCAACTAGGCTGCTGTGGCCATTTCAGGTCTATTCTTAATTATTAGCATGTGTCCAAACAGTTGTTCAGGTCTCATAAAAGACCCGTGTTTAATCAGGTATAATGCTTCGATTTTTTTTTTCAAGGCATTTTACATTTTCCCCAAATAAGTACAAATTGTGAGGATAAAATGAAATTATTGATGTGAAAATGGTTTGAGGGTAAAAGTTGAATACTAACATTACCTATTTCCTAAAGATACTAATAAAAAACAGAAGTTATGGTTTAGATTTGAAATTTTCATGCCTTTCATTCATCTTGCAAAAAGTCCCCAAGTTAAACAAGCTTCAAGTAAGAAATCTGAAGATGGACTAAAACCGAGAACTATAATGAATATGGCAAATGTCAAGTTTATGATGCCAAACTGGTCCTGCTCTAGGAAAGTCCAAGAATAATAGACCTATATTGATGTTGTCCCATTAAGTTTCAACCTACATTTAAGAGAAGACAAAAGGAGCTAATCCATTTCCATATTTATTGCAGAATAAATTGGCATATGGGGTCTCATGCACACCAGGGATCAGAACAAGAGAGAAGACCCAGGTCTGATCCCTTCTTCACTCAGCAAACATGCACAGGGCTTTAAAAAGTCTGAAGTCTTCAAAATTGTTGTTCCGTTAACCCTATGTCTCCCACCCATCTCTGTACCTTCTCTTATTTTCTACATCAAAGATAACACAAGTGTCTTCTTGTATTACACCTTAAGAGTCACCTACCAACACCAAATCACACACACACACACACACACACACACACACACACAAATAAGCAAAAGGAACAAGAGAGGAGTTATGAAAATCTGTCTTCTCTGATCTCTTAAGTTCAGCCTTGATGTAAGACTTAGAGTTCATGGGCATGTTTGCTTCCATGGCTGCCATAGACCATGCTGTGTAATGAGACTTGTGCTTTTAAGGTCAGAAACTCTGGAGCTGAAAAGACCAACACTTCTCTGAATTTGAACTATCGGCTGTCTCTGAAGAACAAAAAACAAAACCAAGAAATCCACTTGCAACAGGATCTGAGCTGGTTGATGACTGTACACAGCTGACAGGCGAGTCACGACCATATTTTGGGGGATTTAATTTACGCTGGCTGTTTTGGCTTCCTCATCTTGGACATATTAGGTTTAGAGAATGCAAAGAATTTGCTAGCCGAGCAAATTTATCCATTCTGTTTTCTAACCAGCTCTTTCCCGCTGAGGTATGTTTGTAAAAAGTTCCCTCAGCAGACTTTGCTGCCAAAGCAGCATACAATTCAATGGGACAGTTTAAACCTGAAATAAATCCTCTCTGAAAATGCACTGTGTGCTGTATGGAAACAGAATCTGGCTCTTTGAAATAGAGGTGTCTAAACTTAGTACCAAAATATATGGCAAAATCCAGAACTACGTCATCCTCCCATGGCCACACAACACAGAGGAAGAAGTCAATGAGATAAAAAAAAAAAAAAAAAAAAGAGGATATGCTGAGCACTCATTACATGTGACATATTAACCCATTTACTGATGAGAAAACTGATGATCACAGAAGTAAAATAATTTAGTCAAGTTCAAATCCTAAATGGCAGAACAGGAATAAAACTGTCTCAAGATGCAACAAAGCTGTGTTATGTTGTCTTATTTCCTTTTTTCTTAACAAGTTGATGCAAATGTGTAACAATGTTACTAAAGTATAAACTATTTAACTAGATAAAACCCACTCCACTATTCATTAAGAATTCGAATGACAGATTTAAGAAAAAACATATAAATCAAGGTCTGGATTAATGACTTACCAAAATCATACAATTAATGTTATTTTCTAATTCACAAACAAACCTTGAACACTGTATTTTAACATTCTTTGGGAAGTTAAATTTGTTAGTGATAACATGTAGAAAGTTTTGATTTTTCTTGAATTTCATTTCCTCATGCATATTTTATTAGAAAACATTAACATTACATATATCAGAATATATATGTAATATATAACATTACATATTCTGTACATTACAGAAATGAAGTACAAACTGAGTTAAGGATTTTAGCTAAGAATGACCAAGACAAAAGGGGTGAAAAAAATAGAACCACTACACCATCTAGTGATAAAACTCTTGCTTTGCAAGAAAAGCATCTGAGTCAATTCAATTTTGCAAATTAGTCTGAGCCTGAAGAATATTCATGAAATAGGCCAAAAGAAAGAAGTCTGATAACAATGAACAAAAGAAAATTAAGGGCAGATAAACAGGAACAGTGGAATGGGATCAATCTCTGTCAACATTCCATTAGAAGCTGGATGTGAACCCAAATTCTGCTCCTCAAAGATGTCTTAAGTCGCTTACTTTTTGCTCGGTACTCTAAAACTTTAGGTACTATTTTATGAATTAACGAGGGTTCTATTTCAAAACATAGATAAGTATCTATTCAGTAAGTCTGAGATATTCTTCTTCCACAAGTCAAACTAGGAATCATTCTCCACCATAAAGCCAGTGTTAACACCCGAGCATCTTTCTTCTTGATTTCATTTCCCTCTGGTCTTGATCTACCTAAGTGGAAATAAATCTGAAATTCAATGCTTTCTTTCAGTGCCCAGTATCAAAATACCCAAAGATAGCTTACCTATTACAAAGACATATAGAAGTATTACTTGAAGAGCCAAAGATAATAGAATCAAAATAGAACATTTCTTTTTAATCTCAAGATTTACATTTTGTTCAAGAACTTTTTCAGAATCATGGTCAGGAAGGAAACATATTTAAAAATTTTATAATTCTATGGTTGAAACACCCACCTAGAAAGAAATACATTTCAACTTAGTAATTACATAAAATATGTCAGTGTATGTGAAAAAAAATGTTTACTTCCATTTTGCTTGCACAATTTTTAAAGTGAGGCTAGTTTTTATTCCGGCAGGGTTGTAATACATTGATTGGTTCTGTCAGTTCCAATCTTTTCTCAGGCAGGAGAATAGTTAAGCTTAGTTGTACCATTCCTTAGAAATCCCTAACAAAAATTCAAAATATGATAAATATGACAATACAAATCCTGAGTTGATAATTCTTTAAATCTCCCTAATGCCAACCTATCTTCAATAATAAGATCTCATCTCATTACAGGTTAAGAGCTCCCAGAATATGCTGTAGAAACCAACATTGCACGGTAAGAAAAAAACACAGTAAGAGAGTAAGAAAATCCCAGCTCAGGTCAGCACTATTGGCTATGTGACCTTAGTAAGTTTCTCATCTTCTCTGAACCTCAAATTCTTCATCTCTAAAGTGAGGATAAAACACTTAACTTTAAGGATTACCATAAGTACTAAAGAATACATATGAAGTGTAATGAACACTCAATAAGTGGTAGTCATTTTTTATTAAAAGAGACAGTATACATTTTAAAACAGCAACTCTTAGAAGTGGATGATTATGTGGCCTAGGACTGGTCCAAGGTAAAACTATAAACCAAGTTTACCTTTTCAGCACTACCTCCAAAATTGATATGCAAAACTGGTCCAGAAGAACTGATAAAAGGGTCAGAAAATATTTGAGTCTACAGTGAATGAGCTGAAAAGACATGTCATCAAGAATCAAACACCCCATAAAGCTTTTAAAGACAGGTTTATTTATATATAAGTGCATGAAATTGAATACAGAAACTTTATTAAAATACTGTATATTACAAATTTTTAATCCAATAAATTCTGTGTAATGACATTTAAGTGCTGGATTCACTTTTAACAGTTGTTTATGTATCAGTAAAGAGTTCACCCTGTATGGTACAAAGAGGAGAGACACACATGGACCTCAGAAACGGTCCTGTGATTAGACAGAAGATGATGTGAGTTGTGTATCTTTTTTTGAAGCAATAAATGGGAACCTAGATCTTGTCTTTGCATACCAACTTTCCATAATCAAAAATAACTTGCATATGTTTATTGCTGCCCATTTAAACAAAATGAGTGGTAAAAATAATTTAAAACAAAGATCAACATCTCTAAGACTAACCTGATGCTTACTACAATTAAAGTAATTAAAATCCACTGCAAAATTTGTTCTCCAGGAAATTATGCTATATACACAATGAGATTTATACATGAATTGGGAAATTATAAAATTGCTTATATAAAATTAAAAATCAATAGTATACAATATTTACAGCTTGTTAGGTATTATACATAAACATAGTTTTTAAAAAATAATCCTTCAAAATTAAACTGTATTATGTAAACATGCAGTACACATACTCATACAGTGTAGTTTTAATCTTAACAGAAGGGGGAAATTGTGTTCACATAACGCAGGGTACTTCATCGGATATACCTTTGTTTTTGTGCGTTATCCCTCCAACGTTTATTCTTCCTGTCTTTTAAGCTTCACAGTACGTTAAATATTTCAATAGTAAAAATAAATCCCTGATGGTAAACATATTTCTAAAGGTTACATCGTGTGTCTGCCCTTGTACTACAATATAAAACTAACATTGTTCACACTAGAATCTCTACAACAAAAGTAAATTTTAAAATCCCACATTTGTCTTGACTACATTTTTCCATTTCTAACTTACTTGAAAAAAAAAAAGACAAATACATCATGAAAATGTAATGAAATTGTCATCTGTCATTGTCAATGGCAACATATCTGATTTTTATTAAATCATGAGGAGCTAATTCAATTACACCATTCCTAAACTCTGAATCCTAAATAACAGATGTACCAATCCTGAATCACACTAAATTCACTTTGCAAAAGTATCTTAACTTCCAAGGCATCAAGACATCACTTAGCTTTTAAAAACTGTACTGTGGGTAACTAAATGATTCATCAGTGGTCTGAGAGTTAACATAATTTGAAAGTGAGTCCTTTAATACCTATCTGGTAAACTATGTTTTTGATGTTTAAATAAATACATTTTAGTAGATTAATTTTGGGATAAAGTTGATCCCCTAATCCCAGGATGACTAGATTTAGGGGTTAATACTTTATGGTAGAATGATATACATTTTACCAAGTTATATGACTGAAATGAAAAATACTGTGGCATCTGATATTGTTCATCTACATGTGTAGAGCTCGTGTGTGTGTGTGTGTGTGTGTGTGCACGCGCGCGCGCGTGTAGGTGTGTAGAGGGCAAAAATTTAAAATTCCTCCATAGTAAATGCATCCGATATCACAAAGTACTAAGAAAGTGTCAACAGTTAGACTATCAACTCATCCAGTATTGAAAGTCAATTACTTTTATTATTATTCAAACACATGCCTCTATTTTCCTTTCTTTAAAAACTTTAAAATGTTCTTTCTCACAGATACTTAGTGATGATGTGCAAATACTTTAAAAACAAAGGAAACTTTTCATCATCAGTAGTACTATAAAGTTAACATTCATTTATACAAGGCGCTAAAAAAAAGTGATGCTTTTTAGAAATAACCAATATATAACATATTTTGGAGAAAAGGTGTTACTGTTACAGTAATTATGCATTAGAGTTCTTCCTATATATTTATATTATACTGCTTTCCAGTTTCAGTTCCATATCTAAATGCATTCCCAAAAAGGGGGCAGTCATGTTGTCACTGAGGGGAGATTCATGTGGGTACAGTATAGAATCTAAAAAAACATGTAAGAGGTTCATGCTCTCTTGACTTGCCTATAGTATTTATTTTTCAGTAAGATTATAGTTGCATAACCATAAGGTGTTAAGAACATTCTCTTCTAAACTAGGACTTCTGATTCTATCAACAAACTGTACATATGTTTAAACTATAACATATGACATCTGAATGGAAGGGGGAGAGAGATTTTTAAGAAAATGCTAAATTAGTTCTCAAAATCAAAAAAGGGCTATTATAAGTAACTTCAACATATGTGCAATAAATGTAAAGAATATGAAAATGAGTCCCCAAAACTCAAGGGAAAAGATGGTTACAGTTCATAGCTCAGTTCACTCAGAAATTTGGGTGTTTCCACTAATTTAATAAAGTATTAACTGGTACATCTCCACATTTATTGAAAATAATTTATATATTAAGCACTACTTCCTCCAAACATTCACAGATACAGTTTTAGATAATTTACTCAGCAACCTCCTCAAAAACATTATATTGCCTATACTAAACAGAGATCCTTAAGTTAGAAAGGCAAACCTACCACCACACACACACACAAATGTAATACGATTTCGAAATGCTTTGTGGTAAGTTATGTCTCACATATAAAAAAAACACAGCATTTTGTAAACATGCAGTACACATATTCATACAGTGTAGTTTATAGTCTTAATGGAAGGGGGGAAACTGTTCACATAATGTAGGGTCCTTCCATCAACTATGCCTGTATGTTTTTGTGATACCCCTCCAATATTTCTTCCTGTCTTTAAACTTAAATCTACTACAAAATGCTACCACATGTTTAAAAATTTTTATCATTTTTAATCAAACAATGTCCTTTTTACCCCGGAGAGTCTCCCATAAGACGTTATAAAAAGGACTGAAAACTGCCAGCACTTGTCTGGGAGAAAGCCACCCTTCCAGCCCTCGCCCTGAAGCCAGACAGTTTCGTTCCTCCCCTTGTGTCCCTGGCACCTTTCAAGCTGCTGCCCCAGCACTGGAGCTCAGAGTGAGTGAGTCCGTTAGTGAGCACAAATGGCACCTCAAGAAAACTTAAGAGCGGTTAAGAGAATAGTAATGCTTCAATAACAAGTCAAATGGAACTCAGAATTAAAGATCTGGAATCTGAACTTCCCAAAATAAAAACTCAGGAAGATTCTAATAAAATAGAAATAGGAAAATATAAGCAACTCTACCTAGAGGAATTAAAAGTTAAAACATCGCTGGAAATAAAACAAGAATAAACGTAGGATAACAGAGATCAGTACCGATGTCTAGTGAAGAAACAGCAGAACAGATCTTTACTCAGCACTCATTAGGTGGTCTTATTATTGACCATTTCCTCTAGGATCTATTGATGAGTCAAGTCGATATCAAGATCTAGTTTTGAAACCAGGACAAGTTTTTACTATTTTAGAAATAATAAAAATTTATATGCTGTACTCTTTACATAACATTTTAATTGTTTTTTATTAAACCTGACATGTAAAAATCATTATTAAAGGAAAATATTGTGTAAAACAAAGGAGAGGTAAGGGAAATTATGAGACCGTTTAATTGCTAGTTAGTTTTAACTACTGAGATTCTCACTCCAATTATTAAAAGAAATAGCAATTATTAAAAGAAATAGCAATTTACCCAAGCGTTGCCAAACTTCTCTGCAATCGAGGTCTATTAGAATTTCTTCAGTAACTTGCCACATTCTTCACATTTTAAAAATGACTCTTTGAAGAGATTCTGAATAAGACGTTCTGAGAGAATTTGTAATAGCTAAGTGAAGTACTTTGAAAATATTTCAGAAAGTACTCTTAGCATCTTGTTATTTCTTGAATTGTAAAATGTACATAAATTTAAAATAACATTATTTCTTTTAAGTTAAAAAAAAAAAAAACACACAACCAAACAAACAGCAACTAGAGCTTAAGCACCTTGGTCCATGGAAAGAAGGACCTGGTAGACACTGAAGCTCAGCTTTATTTCCCTAAAAATTTACACTACATTGTGAAACCAAAATCCAAGGTGTGGAAGAGAGGTGGACATATGGAGAAGACACTTCTCCAAACATTAAACAAGGATAATGAGCTGCATGTAGTAGAGATTCAATGAATGTTGGCTGAATGAATCTAAGAGAAGTAGCAGGATAAGGTAAAGGAGTAAATGCTGGCTACTTCTACCTTTTTCCTATTTTGACCAGTGGTAAGCACAAACTGTAATTTAATCCTGTTTGTTCTGGCCATTTCCACCACCACCAACTCCCAAAAGTGCTCTTAGATAAATATCTACTGATTAAAAAAAAAAAGAGGTGGAGAAAAGTAAAGGAAACAAGATTATAAGAGAAATATTTTAGTTTTCTCTTCTTAAAATATATGGAGAGAAACGTGGAAATGGAAGAAAATAGACGAATTTTATAAAACAACTTATCAATATAATGATTGGTATTGTAAAATATAATTTAAAAAAATTCTAATGACTATTGATCATTTACTGTCAAACATATACTGCTTTGCCATTCATAAACAAAAAGGTCAACAAGTGACGGTGCCTGGATTCAAATTTATGCGTCTGGCTTAGATTCTAGTATTCTCTTTACTATGTCTCAGCAATGCTATCTCAGTTACTGAAACTCCATTTGGTGAATAAACTGGGAAAATCAGAACTTGGTGGGAAAAAAACAGGACTTGAACTCTCAACTAGAATCAGAAAGCAAAATGTTGTCCCAATCTTTTTAGGATTTAAAATCATCTTGCTAGCTCTTGGTGGACTCAAGGGCAGGAATCCTATCTTAGTCATTCTTGTACTTCCTACAGGAAATACTTGGTACAACGCTTTGTACACAGTAGATCCATCAAAAATGTTTAAAAAATTGAATTAGTTGGTCTGTTGATTATCATTGTGGGCATGGTAACATGTCAGCTCCACTCTCATCTAAATTAAAGCTCTCTGAAGACCTTTTCCAACAATGTTCTTTGATTTCAAATTATCCCTGTTCTTTATATCATACATACAGGGCAGCTCATTTCGTTCTCATTTACAGTATAAACAAAACCCTTTTATAGAGTAGTGGAAATATATGCTACAAATACTAAGACAGTACATTGGGTAACAAACTATATATTTTTGGTAAACATTAAGATCTAAAGTAAGAATAAATAAGCTGCACGCATTGAACACAGTTGCCATTTAGGACTTTCCGTGTTCTAGGCAACCAATGGAATCATTCCGTGGGACAAATTACTTCACCTCCTCCATTTAAAGGTTCTAAGCATTATTTGTAGCTTAAATGAGGCCCCCTGACTAAACTCTGATCTATGGACTTCTAACCAGTATGTTAAATAATAATTAGTTTGGGGAATCTTTTCTTTGGAGAACTGATTTCACTGTCAGCAATATCTAACTAAACATTTTTTTAAAGTGAAGAAGTGTTAACTGCAGAGGATTCCCCCTGTCTTTTCTGCATTTATCACAAAAAAAAAAAATTACTGCTAAATCACATACACATTTTAAGAAGGTGTAACACAAATATATCAATAAGGGCTTTTGTCATAGCACAAACAAGGGTTTCCAGCACTATTAAACCAAGAAAAATCTCTCCAAATTAAAAAAAAATCTCAAACATCCTCAAAACTATTTAAAAGATTCTTCAAATAAACAAATTCTCCACTAGAACAAAAGCTTTCCAATTAGACTGCATTCATATATAGCAGCTTTATATATCTGTATATAATGATATATATGTGTGTAGATATATATCATTAAACGTTTCTTGTCTCTATAGGAAAACCATCAACTTTTAAAAACATCTCAGCATAGAAATAGCTATTCAGATAATTTCATCAATTCACACTATTTAACTGTATTTCAAAACATCAAATGAGTGACAGTTGTACAAAATCTCAATGGAAATAACTTCGCTGAAAACAGTGAAGAAACCAAAAAATTCCCCCAAAAGTTAAAAGTACACACGTACACACACACACACACACACACACACACACACACACACACACATTCACAATTCATAACAGAAAGCAACTTGATAATGAGATTAGGACATTCTACAAACTAATTATACTTCCATTCTAGAGTAAAAACAGAAATTTAAATCTCTTTGGTCCATGCACTCACACACTTAATGCATCCATGCTATTTTCTAGTTAATTCTGGATTCTGAATCATGTATTCCATATTACCTTATCATGATAATTTCCTTAAATCATGACATAACCATATGTTAAAATAAATATTCATTTTGTAGATCTTCATATTATTCTTAATAGTATCTTGAACACTGTTATTAACAGAATAGCCAAAAAGAAGAACACAATTCAAGTCTAACAAAAAAGGAGAAATCAAACTGATTTAGAAAATTAATGCCTAAATTTAATTTGGGAAAACATCAAGCATATAAAAACACACAAAAATAATTTCAGGGTTATATATAATAAAAAAAATCAATTTTAAGGTTTAATTCAAAGATCTCTAAGAATGCATAGCTGCTAATTGTTTTTCCTTAAAACAAATTTCCAAGCCACAGCATTAGAATACCCCACACACACCAAATTGGCTTTTCCTCACTCTTCACTGTTGAGTTGTTGATATAATCTGCTTTTTAGTGAAGGAAAAGCGGTGCGGGTAACAGAGGTCTTAAATTTGAATGAGACTGAACAGAAACCTACTTTTTTTTTTAATTTTTTACCAAATCAGGTTATAAAACAGTGTGCTAGAGTGTACAGATTATTTTTCTGGATTGTCCTTAACTTTATATTCTCTGTGGTGGCTCTTCTAGTTATAATTGTACCTGGTCCTAAAAAGATCTCGGTAAGAGATTAAGTTCAACCAGGTTCTATTTCCCTTACTTCCTGTACTCCTAAAAACAAGTATATATTGCCAAAACCTCTTAAAATATTTTATACTAAGGTCTTTTTCATTTCTAATAAATGTTGTCACACATTCTAAAAAACTTAAATAACAGCATAAATCAAGAACTGAACAACTAAAATGAATCACTCAAATATATATTCAGTACTGTTTTGATACACTGAGCTGTGTTGTCAAATTTTAAAATTATTTACTAAATTCCCCAATTTTTACTTAGTGAAATTATGTTACTGCATGCCCAATGTAAGATAGTTTATTACTCTTCCTATATGACTTACTTATCTACAAACGAGGCTTTTTGTTTTCACAGCCTAATTTAGGCCACTCTTTAAATATAGTTAAAACTCCAGAATGAAAGATTGTTTACATTTTGTCAAAAGTCAAGAAATATTCAACAGGTAATATAATCCCACTGAGATACTCGTTATAAAGATGTTTTCTTCATGAGATACATGACAAAAACTTTCTTTAGAAGGGTCAAAGAATGCAACATGCATTTTAGACTTCTTTTCTAACAAAATTTATCAGAAAATTTTCAAATTACATTTTTATGACTCACAAACTATCATCAATGTGTGTGACCCATAAAGTTTTTGAATTCATATCAATAGAACATTTATGTATGAGGGAAATTATTAAAAGAGTGTTATTTAAGTGAAAAGGATGCACCCTATAGATCTACTTTGAGTCCTTAAGAGTTTAGCTAGTTTTCCATTAAGTATTATTTTCCACATCAATTAAATAACAATAATGCCTAAACGTATTAAAGCCCTAATCCCAAAAACATTCAACATCAAAAATCAAATAATTTATCTCATATTAAATGATTCGGTATTCAGCACTCATACAGGATTTAGCGTTACCAAACAAAAATCTCACTATATTACCTGAATTCATGTCAAACATGTTCACAGCACTCATCTAAATCTACACTTGCAAATATTCACATGATCAATTTATAAAAAAAGAAGAGAGTTTGGCACATATTATCAATTCCTCAAAACATCCCTGTAACTTAACACAATACTGTTAAAAACAATGATTCAACACCAATGTTAACCTGATTTGGCAGCTAAACAAGGTGCTTTTTCTTGTAGCTTTTCATAGTGTAATTCGCCTTGCCTGGGACAGAGGCACATAAGGTGCAGTGCGGTAGTGCAATCACTTGAACACCAGAGGGCAATCTTTCCACACAGCTCAAGGCCTTATGTTCTGACCTGCTCCTTCCAAATTCTTGGACAATTTCATGCCTGCTTGTTAACAATGCCATTTTCAGAGAATCTGTACATCTGTTTCCTTATGTGAAGTTAAGACATTCCCACAGAAACCTCAAAGTGTGGCGAGTATCCTTGAAAAGGAGATGATTAATGTCAGTACAGTCTGTCCAACACCCCATACCAGCGCTTCCAGAGGCGCCATGTTCTTCCCTGCTACTCTGTAAATGCCCGCTACTGCTGCACCTGGATGAGAAACGAGGGAGAGAAACAATAACATGTTCATTCATTTTATAATACACTGCATAGTCGTAACTTAAGAAAACAGATTTCATTTTATAAATTTTCTAAGCAGTTTCTATATGATTGGTAAAAGTTATACTTTACCATACATTTACCCACTAAATTGAAAAACAGCATTTTCCATTCAACCACAATATACATAGTATATGTTGCTTGCTTGATATCAAATATGTTCATTAAAAAATGAGTAATTCATTATTTTATGTAATCTCGCCTGGGCATTAAACTGACCAGAATTCAAAAGCATTTTTATAAATATACGATACACTGATAATTATAAATAATAATACAGAAAATTACATTTAATGTAATTTCTAAATGATTCTTCCAGTAAATTCTTAAATGTCATATAAACTATCAGAATACTGGATAAATTCATTTCATAATGTAGCATGTAAAATAGTTTATTAAGCTTTTTAAAAACATTTTTATTAAAATATAGCTAACATACAATACTATATTCATTTCAGGTATACGGCAGAGTTATTCAACATCTATATACCTAAAGAAGTGATCACCATGGTAAGTCCAGCAACCATCTGACATCGTATAATGCTATCACAATATTATTGACTATATTCCCTATGCTGTACATTGCACCTCCATTACTTATTTGTTTTATACCTGGAAATTTGAATCTCTTACTCCCTTTCACTTTTTACTCCCTTTAAAAGTTTTTTTCAATTACAACTGACATTCAATATTATTTTATATTATAGTTTCAGGTGTACCACAGAGTGGTTAGACATTTTATTAAGCTTTTTAATAAAGCATAAACTGTAAGGTTATTTGGAGACTACTATTATGGCATCTAATAAAAATGGAAGATGAACTTGACCTCTATTTTAGGAAAAACATTTTAGATAATGTGCACTTTTGAGAGTGAGAAGCTCTCAGAGCTACAAGAAGCCTCAGAGCCCATCTGATTCAAGTCTTCTTATTAATACAGCATACACAGTGGTGTGGTATTCAGGTGGCTAATTTTAAAAGTATATTCAGAAATCATAAAGGAAGAAACATTTAAATTATAGTATTCCACCTCACAGCCTGAGATGGCCTTAAAACTTTTTCTAGGAAAAAAATGTCTACATATCCTAGAATGGTCAAACATATAGAATTAAGAACAGAAATGAATTATTCAAAGGCACTGTATTGACAATTATTTAAGAAATCTATTCATAAAAATTATCTAAGGATTCTATAATTCGCTTAAAATCTCCTAAATAAAAATTATTATATTCCTCTATAATAACTATAAATGAAAAAACTAAATTATTAACTAAGCCAAGGGCCTTCATATGTGTATTTTAAGAAAATTAAAAATGAATAGTGTATTTACTGTACACTATGTGTCTTAATAGGAACTTTAATATTATCCTATTGAAATATCATACCACCCCTGAGTATTATTACCTAATTTAAAGATGAAAAAAGGAAGTTTGGAGAGGTTCAAATACAGTAAGTACAAGAGCTTGAATTTCAATCCAAGTTAGTCTGTACATAAATCCCCCATTCCACCATTTCATATTTATACCAAGTAAAAAAGAGCACAAGGAATTCAGATAATAATAAAGTAACTGATAATCATCTCGACATTAAATAAAACTTCTACTGGCACCAATAAGCTTCACTTATATAACTGCTCATACCCTCAAATTTTAGAATTGGATGACATTCTTCAAAAAATTCAAAGATCTCATGCTTTCTTTTTTATCAGATATTATGCTAAAATAAACCTGAGAAAATACTGTTTTTATTCAGATTTACCCTACATTTCCCTGACTACCTTCAATTTTAAAAATCACAATTTGTTCTCCATCTCTCCAGCTCTAAGTTTTAAAAGATGATCCAAGAAGTAGAAAATCTAAGCGATTACTAGCTCAGGCTGCCTGAGAAATGACAAACAAATTTATCAGTTCAAACATCTCATGCTTATACAAGGTTAAAAGCATGGGTTCTGGATTAAAACCCAAGCTCCACTACTCAGCTGTTATATTAGGCAATCACTTAACCAACTGTGAAATGGGTGCTTCACTTCATCAACTGTGAAATGGGTGGGTGTGAAAATTAAGAGATAATACTTGGAAAGTGCTTAGAATAATGTCTAGTCCTACTATGTACTCCAAATTTTGGTTAGTAGTCGTCATAGTAGAAAATGATATAGGTATTTCCAATCAGTGATTCGCCATTCAATAAATGGTGTTAGAACAACTGGTAGTCATTTGGAAGAAGTAAATTTAGGTCCTTCATACCATTGCTCAAAATAAATTTCAGAGGAATTAAAGAACTAAATGTTAAAAATAAAACTACGATTTTAAACTTTAAAATATAATGTTTATGATCTAGGAAAGGAGGTCAGCTTAAGGCCACCAAAAAAAAAAAAAAAGAGCAAAGCCATAATGGTTTGAATACAAGAGATAGGCTAGAAAAATACTTGCTACATGTATAACAAACTGATGATTAGTACCAAGAATATAAACACACATATACATGGACAGACATATATATAATAATGCAGCATTATTTGTAATAGCTAGAGAAATAAAAACACAAAAACCCCAATGTCCATTAGTCAGTAATGGCCAAACTATACTGAAATCCATACCATGGAACCTGTACAATTTCGAAAGAAAAGCACAGATCTATATGAACAAAGAAAAAACTTAAAACATATCATTTAGGCATAAAAGAAAAATAAAACTATATTCTCTACTAGCACGTAATACATATGTATGTGTGTGTACATATGTAATCACGTATATATGTATGTATGACTAATGTACTGCAGAAACAAAAATCTGGGGGATGCACAACCAAAATGAAAATAGGATTACATTTGAGAAGAACACTAGTTTGGGAGCACTAATCAAAAGGAACTCTTGCCTTATCCATATGTTTTAAGTTTTACATGAAGAACACAGTTCCATACAGTAGTTCCCCTTATCTGCAGTTTGACTTTCTGTGGTTTTAGTTATGCTTGGTCAACTGTGCTTCTGAAAACATTAAATGGAAAATTCCAGGTATAAACAATTCATAAGTTTTAAACTGCACGCCCTTCTGAGCAGCATGATGAAATCTTGTGCCATCCTGCCTGGGACGTGAATCCCTTTATCCGGCATCTCTACACTGTAGATGCTCCCCAACCATTAGTCATTTTGAAGCCTGCTCGGTTATCAGACCCACTGACACAGTATCATGATGCTTGTGTTCAAGGAATCCTTATTTTACTTAACAATGGCCTCAAAGCACAAGAGTAGTGATGCTGGCAATTCAGATATGCCAAAGAGTAGCTGTAAAGTGCCTCCTTTAGGTGAAAGGTATGTATATATAGGAAAAAACATAATATGTATAGGGTTGGGTACTACCCTTACTTTCTGGCGTCCATTGGAAATCTGATAGATAAGGGGAGAACTACTGTGTTGATTATGTAATTAAAATTAATTTTAATAATCTTACTTAATTTCTACATCAACTTGCGTAAACTTCCCTACAATTCCAAGAAACTGTCATTTTAAAGGCCAGAATTACTTTTCAATACTATTTTTCAAACAACAATACTTGTATACAATGACAATGTTCACTACACTCTTAATTTAAAATAGCAGAGAATAAGTGCAACTTAATCCAGGTAGCAAGTGCTTGTGGAAAAGGAAAAACTATACATACTAAATGTCAAATGTTTTCTATGTGACTAAAAGACATATATTTATATTTATTATTTTTGTTTCTGTGAAGTTTCAGAGTTAGGGCTTAAATATTTTTGGCTCACTTAAATATTTGAGGACCCAAGAAATCAGTTTAGGGACATCTCCTATATAGGTTTAGAATTTTACTGGAAGTCAGAAGCCATGGAAAGCACAGGAAAAAAAAATGAAACAAGAGATGTGACGAGGAAATAACAAGAGTTTCAAGGAACAGACGAGTGAGTACTGAAAACCTTTCTACTTCACTGTCATCTCCTTTTCCAAATAAGCCGACTCCTTTATTTAGTATATAGGTGTTCTGGCAGGGATAAAGTGGATTTGACTTTGGATGGGCCCTACTGTTGAGGAAAAAGACCAAAAAAAAAAAAAAAAAACCAAAAAAAAAAAAAAAAAACCCTACCGAATAAT
>NW_011889002.1:2432091-2450001 GCF_000151845.1 Pteropus vampyrus | reverse complement strand
CCAAATAAGCCGACTCCTTTATTTAGTATATAGGTGTTCTGGCAGGGATAAAGTGGATTTGACTTTGGATGGGCCCTACTGTTGAGGAAAAAGACTGGAAGGAAAAAAGAAAGACCAAAAAAAAAAAAAAAAAACCCTACCGAATAATCCACTTTTCTTTATAATCTTTCAAGGAACAGAAGACAAGACCTTCGAATGTAGCCTATAATGATGAGGGGAGAAAAAGAAATTTAAAAGAAGAAAGACCACTATGAACTCCAGAGTTTCCACAATCAAGGGAGACATTTAAAACCAATTGCCATTTTCTTTCCAGGGGATAATCAGTTAGGAACCAATTTGTTAGTCACAACTTCCCTCCAAAAAAAGTAGATCTATAAAAGTTCCCACTGCATTCTATCATCTCCCAACCCAGAGGCAGCAATCAGAAAACACTCTCCCAGTGGAACTCTTAAAGATCTGAAAGAAAATAATTGTGTGTGCCTATTAAATGATTTTTAAAACACTCATATTAGTGAGCAGATATGAAAGAGTATTTATAAAAATATACATATATTATGAAATAACAAATTCCCAAGTGGTACTCATCATCCAGAGGAAGAACAGAATATTACTATTTCCTTTGAAGTTCCCACAGGCCTTCCTCAATTGCATCCCATTCCCTCCCTGAATTCTGTTTTTATCATTATTTTGCTTTTCTTCAGCTGCTGATATTAGTAAGAATATATATTATTTGATTTTTTAAATAAATGAATTTTATATATATCGATACTGTAAATATTCTATAATTTTGTGCTCAATATTTATGTCTGAAATTATCCATATTGTTGTATATATCTACAATTCAAATTCGATTTAGTTAATACTTCTTAATTCCTCTTCCTTTCCTTTTTTCTCCTTTCTTCCTTACCCTTTCTTCCTTCCTATCCTCCACTGTTCCTCCCTTACTACATCCATCCATCGACCAATATTTATTGAGTATCTATTATATTCTAGGCAGTGTTTTATTGTTGGGGATACAGCAATGATGAAGACAGACAAGGTCCCTGCTCTTTCAGAGTTTTCTCTTGGTTCTTCACATATATTCTATAATCAGCTATAAAATACATTTTCCAAGTGAATTGCTTTGCCCCTTGCCAACCCCATTCAAAAATATGTTTGTTTTCCACAGACTGCAGAATAAAAGTCCAAACTTTCCAGCTGGCCTTCCAAGATTCTCTATGATTTGCCTCCATTCTATCTTTCCAACAGAATATCCTACCACTTCACTATGCACATCCTAAGCTTCAGCTAAACCTGAAACAAGTTTAAAACTTGTTTTAAACCTTATCCATGACAAAATGGATGAGGTACCATAAGATAAAGTTATAGGTTGAATGGAACAACAAAAGCCAACAACAAAAACCTAACATAACATGGAAAACCCAAACAGTAAATAAAGGGTGAGAAAACAGACTACTCACTACTTCCCACAACTGTTTTATGATTGTCTTATCAGTGCCACAAGACATAACCAGAGACATGGGAAGAGCTTTCCTCTCAAGGTAAGGTATGCCAATCACTCTGGGAAAAGATGATCGTGGGACACAAAAGGAGAGGCCTTAGAAGAAAAGGACTTCCTCTTACTTCGGGGCTAAGAACTAGAAAGGAAAAAGTCCTTCTTGGAGAGTTTCAAAACAGATCCAATGGTAGCAGTGAGCCACCCCAGACATTTGGAAGCAGGCCAGAAGCAAATAGTAATATAAGCCTGTTATTCAGTGGCAGTGACAGAATCAACAGCAGCATAAAGCAGCAGCCAGTTTCTGGCGGGACCACATTAAGGAAGCAGCTGTGGCCACCTCCAGTCTAAACAAGATGCATCTAAATTCTGGCTCAACTGGCAAAGCAGAAACCAGAACTCTTTGAACTCAAGGCTGAAGTTGGGGCTTGTTGACAGTGTTAAGAGAAGGCCAGAAGGAATGAACCTGAGGACTTGTATGAAATGCACATGAGGCAACACAGCATAAAACCTGCAAATAGCTAAAGCATCCTCTAAAGGGGCTAATTTCTAGTAAGCCAGGGGAGATTTATATCATAATTTGTATGTGTCTAAGAAGTGCAATTTTACCTCACAGTCACAGGCAGATGACATATTTTCACTTTTTTCATGACAATTATCACCACCATATTTGTGTGCCTTTCTCCCTTATGAGTTGGTGAGCTCCATTAAAGCAGAAACTACATCCACTATAAGATAAATTTTCCCATGAATTACTTTACCCTTTGCCAATTTTTGCGAGTTTTTGTATTCCCCACAAAACTTTTCATGGTGAGTCTTCATAGTAGAAGTACCAAAACTATTTCATAAATAGTCTAATCGTTGCCTTCTAGGTAAAGTGCCATTGGTGCTAAAAATAATATTCTACATAAAAGATTACACTCATGTTACATTTATAATAACCGTAATAGTATATAAAATTCTGTCCTTAAACAAAACAAAATCAACTTACTAGTAATCATTGCTCCAGTTACAGAAGCCAGAAATCCGATGCTGACTGCAATGACAGAGATTACTCTCCCCTGCCTATGCCTCTGTAGCATCACAAACATCAACACTCCTGCAGCACCATGGACAAATAGAGAGGAGAAGAGAGCCCAGAGAAAGATCCAGTACCACATCTCTGAAAGGAAAAGCAAAGTGTTAATAATCCTGTTGAAAAACATCTTAGAAAATTCAATTTAACAAATTGTGGGCACCCATGATTTGGGGAAGGTTAAATGAGGTAATAGATATAAAAATGCCTAGCACGCTTCCTGTCACATAGTAGTACTAAATAAATTTCAATGATTAACATCATCACTAATGCTTGATAGAAAAATAATTCCTTCCATGATGTCAGAAGGTTAAGGCTACACTCTAATCTCCTCTAAATGTCTCCATCATATAGCTACAATAAATCAATTTGTCTAAAATAACCTTAATATATTTTTAAAACTCCTCTGAAATTACATAATTTATTGCTGTTTAATACACAATTTTCTATTTTCCACACAAATAGCAGTGTTAAGATATTTAAAAATCTACCCCTTACTTCAAACCATTCCAGAAATTAGTAATTTTATCTTTCATGATTTTAAGAATTTCAGGCAGTTCCCCTCTTGATTCTCAACTTTATATCCACTACTAAACCATCAGAAGTATTTTTTATTTTATTAAGAATTCTTTGCCTCAGGTCATTTTAATAGTCTTTACTGGAAACTTTTCAAGCTCCATTATTCTTCAATACAGCCTCAATTACTACTAATTTATAGAGAGTTGATGAGTACACCTTTCATTCTGTCTCTCTAGTATTCATTCCCTTTCTTTCTGGCAAACTGCTGCCTCCCAGTCGATCCATATTGCCCCCAAGGAGAGTGTTAGGTCCTTGCATTAACTCTATCTTCCTAATCATGCTTGCAGTTAGGTAGATGAGGGCAGGCAATTGATCCCAGACACACCAGCCATTCCCTTCCCCTGGGAATTCTGGATTGGGACCAACTGAGTACCTCAGTCTTTGGGTGGCTGAAGCTGAAGGATTCAGGATTTGTCAACAGTCATTTCATAATCACACGATGAAAGCCATGACAGACAATGAAAGAAAAACAGATCCATCAAAGAGACAACTAAGTCCCATTTCAATGATTTTTAAGGCCTGCCACATTACTATCTTTAGATTCAAACTCAATTTCCTTGTAATAAAATTATTCTCTTTATTTAAACTAGTTCAGGTAAGCTTTCTGTTATTTATAACTAAAAGAGCTGACTCTAAAATGTTTAGATGTCATCTTGAGAAGCATCTTTGCTATGCAAACATTCTATAATGCAAAATATCTCATCTGCTATTTGTGCTAGTAATCACTATTAGGTGTAAAAGAAAAGTCAACAATGGTCATAAAATAAGACAGATGAATTACAAGTAGATGAATTAAAACTTATTCAAATATCGTTAGTGTATAGTTATACACTATTGATGGTAATGTAAAATGGTATAGCTGTTATGGAAAACAGTGTGGAGTTTCTTCAAAAAATTAAAAATACAACTACCATATGATCCAGCAATTCTACTTCCAGGTATAGATCCAAAAGAACTGATAGCAGGATTATGAAGAGATATTTGCACATCCATGTTCACAGCAGTATCATTCACAATAGTCAAGAGGTGGAAGCAATTTAAGTGTCCATTGACAGATGAATGAATGAAAAAAAAAATGCAGTATATACATAAAATGTAATATTACTGAGATTTAAAAAGGAAATTCTGTCACATGCTACATGAACCTTGATGACTTTATGCTAAGTAAGATGTCAGTCACTGCTTGATTTCACATATATGAAGTCCCTAAAGAAGTCAAATTCACAGAAACAGAAAACGGAATGGTGGCTGCCATCAGCCTGGGAAGAGGGAGATGGGGAGTTGTTGTTTGACCCATTTCCCTTTTACCCCGAGAATACTCGCCAGAGGCACTTGCGGCTGCAGCATTTACCCCAAAATAACTCATGGATTAAGGTCCTAACCTTATCCCCAAAGTCTACCAAGGAATATCTCACTTTTATTATTATTTTTTGTATCACTCTAGTATATCAATAGTCTTTGGAAACAAATGACATCATTCTATTTATAGCATTCTGTTTTTAGTAGTGGTATTTCCATTTACAAAATACAGTAATTCTCGATTGCTGAAAATGTCAAATCCTTGATGTTCCGATTTGTGTTGTGCCATGCTTTGAAATTTACATGAAAAAAAATTATTAAATACTGATCATCATATACATTTGTTATATTAGGATTAGAGACAAGTTCTACTTAGAAATAACTCCAAGAAGTTTTTATATTTTATTTTCACATTGAAAATCATTCAGATTTGCTTCATTCAGCCTCAAAGAGCGTATTTGTGTAAAATTAAATTAACGCTGGCAGCCAGCTGCACTTTTTTTTTCTAAACGGGAAATGAGTTAATGGTTAGAGTTTCAGTGTTGCAAGATGAAGAAGAAATCTGTTACACAACAATGTGAATGTATGGACAGAAATTTAAAAGAATTGTTTTGAGATCATAAATGACGAGGCATTTAAAAACAAAACGAATAAAAATTCTCTTGAGAAAGGAAGGAAGGTGTGGTTATAAAAGGGTAACACTGGGGATCTTTGCAGCAATGAAACTGTTCTTTGACTGTGATGGTGGACACATATACAAGTGATAAAACTGTAAAGAACTAAATTCACACACAAATTAGTACAAGCATACAAGCAGTATTGCTAAAATCTGAATCAGGTTGGTGGATTGTATCAATGTCAATATCCTAGTTTTGATATACTGTGGTTTTTTCCAAAGTGTTCTCACTAGGTAAAGTGGATAGAGAGTCCATGGGCTATGTCTGTATTATTTCTTGCAACCGCATGTGAATCTACAGTCATCTCAAATTAAAAAGTTAAATTAAAAGAAAAAGGAAAGGGGATACCAAATTCTTGAGAATTGACCCTTAGGATGAACTCAGATCATTCAAATTCATTTCATTTCATATCTCGCATATTTCCCAATGTATGTTAAAAGTACCATGCATGCTTCCCAATGACCTAAGAGACAGATGTTGGTCATTAAGGAAAAATAGACAAAGTTTGCCTTTTAAAACGTTTTTCTCTTCCAGTTTTCTGGGAAATAGTTTTCATGCTATGGCTCCCAAACAAATGGCTTCGACTTATAATACATACATTAAAGACAAAAAGGCTTAACTTGCTCAGTAAATATTTGTATTATAAAAGATGTAATTTTCCAAATGAACCTAATTTAGAGTATCAGGGAGTAATAATGTGGGGGAGAGCATTTTCATCAAGGGAGCTCTAACACAAGGAAAGGCTCTGCAACACCTAATCCTAACAAGATAAGGCAACAATTTGCCTTGTGTCCTAAGACCACTTCTGATAGCTTATCAGATCTACCTCCCAAAAACATTTTTTTTTTTTTTGCTGTCCTGGTTATACAAGTAGAATGAAAAATTTCTTTACTATATTTAACACTATGAATAAGGGATTATTTGAAATTATAAGTAATGTTCATTGCCAACTACATAGCTATGGACCTCAACAATAAATTTACCTAAGAATTAGGAAAAGTAAATTTTAAGTTTAATGTTTTATAAAACCCCAACGTATCAAAGAATTATACAACTAAAATGGAATTTTAAATGGTCCTTTAATGACCAGTCCAGAATTATCCCTTAAGCAGACTGAGCACACACTACCTAAACTCAAATTTACTTTTCTTTAAAAAAAAAAAAAAAAAAACACACACATACTATTTATCATGGAAAAAATTAAATTCCACTGAAAATATCTACAACTAATTTAGGTTTCATGTTATTACTATTATTTTGAATTACCTGATTAACACAACCCTGTCAATGAACGGGGCCTCTAAAGACCTTGATCTACTCCAGATAAATGTCTAAGGTTCTACTCACTATTGGAAAACATAGGAAATCTACTGGGTAAGTTCAGGTGAAGAGAATTGCAGGATCCTAGGAGTAGAGCAAAAACAAACACCCAAGAGCCCTAGAGGAAGAACAAGTATTAAGAGAACAGGATTGGAATATCACCATCTTTTCTTAAACTGTCTAGGTCCTACAGCTAACATGAACACCCAGAGGCCCAGTTTTTACTTTTCGTCCCCACTCCACCCAATCCAAGCTCATAGCAACTAAACAACAAGGAAAGGAAGAAGCCAGAGGGAGACCACACTAATGCTAAACCAAATACAAATTTTAAAAATACAATGTACAAAACAGAAACTGAAGCATTTCATCCATACAATCACTTTAATTCAATGGAAGAAATATCCCTTCTTCCTGGGCACGTCTTTGGTTATTTTTCCCTATTAAAAGTTGTCCATAATCTTCATCTTAATCTAGTTTCACCTGGATTTTTGCATTGTTTACTTTTTAGGGGGATAAGTGTCAGGAGAGTTGTTATTTGTTCCAGTCTACAAACAACACTAGATATAGATCTGCTCTGAATCTGTATCTCTCATTACCCCTGGTTGCCAAGTCACTCAAAAATTATATTCTGTGCTTTTGTTTTTAATCCTTGGGAAAATTATTTATGAGAAATGAATTGCTCTAAATGTCTAGAATGTATTAACTGAGTAAAAACAAGTCAAAGAATGGTGCATACTGTCTGATCCTATTTGTTTAAAAAATTGTATATGTATATAAAATGTATAAATCAAAGATTTAACAATGGCTTAACAAAACACTTTTAAAGACAGGAAGTGAATGACATTTTATATATTCTTTACTGTGCTTATTTTTTAACAATCTGCCTGATATATTTTAAAATTTTTTACTACAAATATACTGCCTTTAAAAAATAGTTTATTATTCCATAATTGATCAAAGCCAATGGTTCTCAAGCCACGGTGCTCATGAGAATTACCTACAGAGCAACTAAAACTCTCTGGAACCAAATTACTATATTTTTATCAACTTTTACTGAATGATCATGACATGCAATAGAAACAGAAATCACTACTCTAGGCTAAAGGTATTTATTTAAAAAATCCAAAAGTCATAAAAATAAGGAAACCTATCTCATTAGACAAACACTAAATATGTATTTTTAATCCTCTATAGAGTATGTAAACGTTTAATATAATTAGCAAGTAGACACTTGAAAACTTACTATGTAATCAATATACTCTAAGCCTCAAGCTGAAAATACCATACCAGTAAAATTTTATTTGGGGGCTGTTCATAATTTCCTACCATCTCTATAGAAATGGTTAACATTATACGTGTAAATAATCTGTGATCAAATTAGGTTCTCAATATCTCAACTTTTTGTCATTCTACAAATCTAAGGGGTGGAACTTGCTCTCCTTAGTTTCTAACAGCAGTGATTTTTCAGTTTGGGGCTATGTCTCACACAGGGACTTGTTTATTAGACTCTCAGGAAGATGATGCATTTATATCTGAAAAATTCTCCAGATCAGGGGTCAGCCTCAGATACGGACCATGAGCCATGTCTGGCCCACCACCAGTTTCTGTATAGTCTGTGAACTAAAATGGTTTTTATATTTTAAAAGAACATTTATTTAAATGAACATATATTTCTTTTATTTAAAAGAACATATTTTTAAAAGAACAATTTTTTGAAACACAAAAATTACACAAAATTTAAATTTAACTGTTCATAATGTTTTATGGGCACATAGACATGTTCATTCATATTGTCTATAGCTATTTTCATGCTACAATGGCAGAGTTGGGTAGTTGTGACAGAGACCAAGTGGCCTGCAAAGCCGAAAGTATTCACTGCAGTTACAATATTGAGTATGTTGAGTACTAGCCCTTTACAGAAAAAGTTGCTGATTTCTGGTCTAGATGATTTGACATGTGTCCCAGGGAGTTGGGTTGTCCCACACCCCTTTGAAAATTACTATTATGGTATTTTCATATATTATCAAGAGCTGATACAGTGTTTAATTAATGATACATTGAGGTTAGATACAACATTAATTAATGATATCTCAGTGCTATTTTCTTTCCGACCATACCCCACCTATTCCAAGTTTCTAATACCTCAGGTTCTTCAATACATAGCATGCAGCTGATACCATTGGACAGCAGTCCCCAATCTTTTTGGCACCAGGGACCAGTGCTCCTATGAGAACCAAATGCCTGATGATCTAAGGTGAAGCTGACGCGGTGATGCTAGCACTGGGGAGCGGCTGCAAATACATATGAAGCTTCGCTAGCTCACCTGCCGCTCATCTCCTGCTGTGCAGGCCAGTTCCTAACAGGCCACGAACTGGTACCAGCCCACAGCCCGGGGGCTGGGGACCCCTGCCATAGGGTACATAGTCCTGAACAAGGGGGAAGAATGTCAAGGACGATCACAAGAGAATACACTGCTACAACTGAATTATAAAAAATAAACAGGATTAATCAAATGATAAATATGTTCGAAATGGAATGAGAGTGAAGAGTGGGGAGCAGAGCATTCTAAGCCAATGGTTCCCAGACTTCGCTATATGTTGGAGTCACTTGAGAGAGCCTAGAAGAAATACCATCCCCAAAAATTCTGATTTAATTGAGAAAGAATTTTTTAAAGTTCCCCAATTGACTCTCATGCAGTTAAGAATGAGAAACAACTGCTCTAAGACATAATGGTCGAATTGTGGAATTATATGCATTAGAAACATGAAACTGCAAAACTCTGGTCAAGAGAGGTACCAAGAAGCAGGCAGAGTTATCAGATACAAAGAAGAGTGTGGCTACTATGATTCAGAAAGGCAAAAATACTGACAGCCCCACCCCAGAGACCCTAATACACAGAGCATGCCAAAGACTAAAACTGGACCAAAACAGCAGAAAAACCCTGCCCCTATCATGAGCCTAACACTAGGTAACAAGCAAAGTCTGCTACTGGGGGAAAGCAAGTATGTGGACAAACAACCTTCCTGTGGCACAGGCATGCAGAGATGGCTAAAACTTGACAACGGTACACTGACACTGAGAATAACCCTGCAGCACCTAGTCCCCACCCTAAGCACAAGGCAACAAGAGCAATTTCTAGAGAATGTGAAACCTATGGTACACTGACGGTAACCATGATAACCAAAAACTCAAACTCAGCTTACTTCTGAGTAGATTAAATCAACTCTTCACACTACTGGCTGAACAAAAGCTACCCATTTCCTGGCATAAATCTATATACTTCAATCTTTACTATTATATATACAAAGTACTGCATTTGATAAAAATTTATAACACACTCAAAAACAGGAAAAACAATTCACTGTTAAAAAATAAAATAATCAATAGAACCAGACCCAGAGATGATCCAGATTTTAGAACAACTAGATGGGGACTTTAAAATAACTATAATTAACATGTTAAAGGCTCTCATGAAAAAGGTAAACAACTCACATGAACAGATGAAAAATTTCAGCAGAGATAGAAACTACAAGAAAAAGTCAAATGAAAATGCTAGAAGTTAAAAAAAAAGACTCAAGCACAAAAAAAGTGGTATCAGCGATGAAGAATTCTTTTAATGAGCTAATAGACTTGACAAAGTTAAGCAAAGGATCAGTGAATTTATAGACCTTGAATAGAAATTATTCAAACTGAAATATAACAGAGGAAAAAAAGAAATCATCTAAGAGCTATGGACCAATTCCAAATGGTTTAACATACATATAACTAGAGTCCCAGAAGGAAAAGAGACAATGGAAAAGAAAAATATTTGAAAAGAGTGGCTGAAAATTTTCTAAAATAACAAAAGATATCGAACCACAAATCTAAGACTTTCAAAGAATCTCAAGCAAGATAAAGACCTCTCAAAAGAAGACATTTCAAAAATAAACCATACACACACAACTAGATCTATCACAGCGAAATGACTGAAAACCAAAGATAAAGGGAAATAATGAAGGTAGCCAGAGGGAAAAAAAAGACATCTTACACACAGGAACAAAAGCAAAAAGTACAGCAAACTTCTCAACAGACACTATCAAACCAGAAAACAATACAGTCACATTTTTAAAAGACTGAAAAGGAAAAAAAGTGTAAAGCTAGAAATCCATATTCAAGAGAAATACCTTTCAAAACTGAAGGTGAAATGAAGACTTTTTTCCAGAAAGAATAAAGCTCACAGAATCGTGCTTAAGACACATTAAAGCACTTTCTTCAGAGAGGAGTATACTACTAGGTGGAAACTTAACTCTATACATAAAGAAATAAGCAACATTTTTAACAGCTAGTTAAAAATGTATTTTCCATTAGGCTCTGTTCTCAGAGCCTAAGAAATAAGCAACAAAGAAAGTTAAAATGAAGGTAAACATAATAGACATGTTTCCTTATTTTTAATCACTCTAACATTTTCATCGGATTTAAAAATAGGTTGCTGTATTTACACATGAAAACTCATTTAACGTAGAAGTTAAAGTTATTGTAGATATTTAATAGTTGTCTGCTTCTGCTTCTTGAAAACACTAGTTTTTAAATTTAATTGTGACACCTTCAAGAGCTACTTTAATACATTGCCTCTCTCAAAAGCTTATGGCAATACTGTTTATTACCCACTTAAACTAAATTACCCTTTTACTAGCTAATTATATAATTTCAATCTGTAAATTACAGTACTCATCACTGAACAGTAAAATTCTTAGAAAAACAGGTTTTTAATTTAAAACAATCTGAATATCATTTGCTTTAAAGAAATCAGGTTAAGCTATTTAAAACAGTTCAAAAACTGCTCTATATTTAAGCTACACTGCTATCTTCCTAAAAGATGCTATTCAATTTGTTCTTCCTCATAACTGATTATTTAATTATAAAAGTATAGGGTTTAGAAATCAACATCTGAATCTATTATAAAATTATAATATACAAGTTTCAATTATTATTACTTGTATGCCCTCAAGCATCTTAAATTATGCCAACAATACATTTGTTTGATTCAGTCACTGACTAAAAAAATCTCAGTAAATGATAAGCTTTACAATCTCATGATACAGTATTTCCAAGGGATATTTACACTGAATACTGAAAAATGAACTTTTTACATCAGTGAGCATAACTTATAATGAAACTCTCAATATACAATTACTAAAATTAAATCTAAATAAGAGACCGAATGAATGACAGATGAGAAAATAAAAGTACAACTAGGAAAACTTAGCAAGTAATGCACAAGCACTGTCAAGAACAATCACATCTTAAATATTATTGACAGTAATCCTGAGAGAGCAGTTATACCACACTGGGATTAAAACGAACAAACAAAAAACCTGGATAATTTCAGAAGTGGAAGGGATCTTGAATCCAGTTGCCTAAACCAAATTTAAAGAAGGCTCAACTCTAAGAGCTATTAAATGATATTCAGAGAACAAAGATTTTCTAGGTCCTAAACCTCAACCTACAAAACAGTATATTAAAGATCTGAAGAAGACTCCATTTAAAAAAAAAAAAAGATTAAAGAAACAAGTTTATATGCAAACATAAATGTTTTTTTTAACTCAGTAAAAATCTCTAAGCTTTTTTCTTGTTAGTTTCTAAATCAGCTTCCCCTTAAATCAATATGAAAATTGTTGGCATTAGATTGTATTATGAATGAGAACATCCAGCTCTTGGAAATATGTGGCTCATCTAAAATACAAAATCCAAATATTAGCATTTAAGGATAAAACTCAGTTTCTTGACTTATAAATTCAAGAATCCTAGTGGTTATTGAGACTCTATTTGCATACAGAAATCTAGCAGAACCCAAATTATACTAGGGGGAAAATTCCAATAACTGCTCATTACATAAGTATTTACATAAATACTGTTAATGTTTAATTCTCCCCTATACTTTGATTTAATATGAAAAAGTAGAATTTTTAAAACACTATTATTTAATAGCAATTATTCTCTATAGCTAATAGCTCAAATAAATAAAACATTTTTAAAGGATAAATTCTAATATGATACTAATGTTAAGAGAGTCACTTAAAAAACTGGATTATAACATCCTTTTGGAAATAAAGAAGTCATTTATATTAAAATTTTAATAAGTTTTAAACTAAATACTTCATATTAACATTTATTATATATCTTAACATAGCTACAAATTGATCACAAAAAAACCTTGTTTTCAAAATCAGGTAGTCCCAATCCTTGAGCTCTCAATAACAAAATCATCCTAACAGCTAGTTAAAAATGTATTTTCCATTAGGCTCTGTTCTCAAAGATCCTAATATCACAATATAGACTGAGGCCCTGGATCTGAACCCTTGACCAGCGCTGATAAGTAGCAAATTTAGAAACCATGTCAGATTAAAGTAATTCATGGTAGGGAATGGGAGAGGTGGAGAATTTTATAATGAAAATCTAGTTTCACATTATCGATGAAAACATCTTAGCTAGACACAGATATTCAGGAGCAGTGTAATACTTTTAAACTTAACAAGTCCTGCAGTATTCCGGGGCCATCCCACAAGCAATTCACCTCTCCTCTCCGAGATCCTATAAACGGGTTCTTTCTCTACTCTCTACCTCTTCTGTTGTCTTCTAAATCCCACTACCTCGTTCTCTCTGAACTCGACAAGTCTACTTAACCTGAAGGTTAGTCAGCATCTCTAGACCATGAGATCCTTATGGATAATGATTGGCATTTTCATGATCAGTGTTGACCACAGAGACTGACACAAAACTTTTATGATCAAGAAATATCCAACAAAATTAGCCCTTGAAAGTGATAGACATGTTCTTTAGTATAATTCTTCAGTGTATGAAGATGGTTTGTTTTTTCTAGTCACCTGTTTCTCTTAAAGATCCTCAACCCCTTACCTACTATGTTAGCCCTAGTCTTCTTTTTCAGAACTTCATTCCCTTCTCCCCATACCTACCTTTAGTCTGTGACAGCTAGGCTCTAGGAGGCCCCCAATAATCCTCACCTGGTATTCACGCCCTGGTACAGTTCCCTTGACAACGAACCAGAGTTGGTCTATGTGACTAAGTATAGCAGAAATGATGGTATATCGCTTCCAAGATTAAGATTATAAGAGACCCTGTGGCTTTTGTTTTAGTTTCTGTCTCTTTCTCTGACCACTGGATAAGGGGAAAGCTATGTTGTGAACAGCCCCATACAGAGGCCCACGTGGAGAGGAATCACACCTCATCCCGACAGTCACATGAACATGCCTGGAAGTCAGCTGACCCTTCAGCACCAGTCTTGACTGTTACACTGTAAGAACCAGCAAAACCATTCCCAGATTCCTGAGCATTAAAAATTGTGAGAAAATTAATCTCTCGTTTTAAGCCACTAAATTTGGAGGTTTTAAGCCGTTAAATTTGTTACTCAGCAATAACCAATACAAAGATTTGTATATTCATACTCACTAGAATATAAGCTTCTTGAAAACAGTCATGATGTTATTTACCTTTGAATCTCTGACAGCACCAAATCCATTGTAGTTATTCAAATGTTTGCTAAATGGATTGATTGATAATTTTTCAAGTCCTGGCTTACGTGCTTTGTAAACAGGGGCAAGATATCATCTATGTCTGTTTATTTTCAAAAATGGTGTTAATGGTCCATACCTCCTGGGATTATTACAAGAAGCAAATAAAATTATATATGTAACATTCTTAGAACAATGCCCAGCACACTAAAAAGTATTAAATGTTAACTACTAAATGTAAAGTTTCTTAAAAAGGAAATATATCACTCTTTCCTTAGTATTGAAATCCTGGATATGAATTTTTTACTGTAAGGTTTAAGAGCCATACAAAGATTATGAAATAAATTTAGAAAACTGATTTATATTCAAGAATTCAGATAGCATATCAAATGAAAGGTGATATTGGATGTGTTAATAAGCTAATAATGTTAACTGATCTAGCAATCTACATCCCTCAAAATTATTTTCATTTTTCCCAGTCCTACTAAAATAAGCACATAACATGTTCCTAGATTATATTCCAAGATATATATTATAAGAACACAAGCAATTAGATCCAAGTAAAAGTTTGATTCTTTCCACTTGCATGAAGTTTGGTGAAAAAATCTCTTTCTCTTTCAAGGATTAATCTACTTATCTAAGGTCATTGGGATTTAATAGTCTAATGAGACCTCCTTCAAATGTGTTTCTACTGCCACTGATCATTCTATGATTAATTTTGATTCCTAAAAGACTTAGTCATTAAAAATACATAATTAGCCTATCACACCTGAACAAAGATAAATTTATATTCTGATAATTATTAAAAAGTCAAAGTCATAGCTTACACAGTCCCCAGACTTATCCAAAAATTGCTTTAGACTTAAAACATGTCATCTGGACCTTAGAGTTGGTGTTGCCAGAGGACATGGATGTATGATTCAAGATAATGAAATGGGAATTTAAAAAACCTTAAGATGACAATTCTGACTTTTGAAAAATTACAGTAGCTTCATTCTCTACATATACTGATAAGCTTTCCAAAAGGTAAACTCTTATAAAGTACAAGTCATACCAGCACTTATTAATTGGCTCTGTACCACAAAAAAGTATGGGATTTTTTCACAGGTATTTCAGAAATACTGAATTTTGGGGTCCAGCACAAATACTGAAAAGTAACATGTCTTTAAGGCTACATATACAAAACATAAACACCTATAAGTAGACATCTGACATAACTTTATAAACATAAACTCACCACCTATAACACATAAACTTACCACCTATAACACAGCATTCAGGAAGAGGAATTGAACCTAATGATAAACTAGGATACCAAGTAACATCGAGAGAAGAAAATTTGTTTGGGAGCATTGCTAAAGGTGCTAGTGATACCAGCATGATGTACAAACAATTCTAAATGTATATAGCAGATAGCAACATTTTCCCCTTTTTCTCCTTCCTTCCTTCCTCTTTCCCTTCTCTTCCCTTCCTTCAGTCTTTCCTTCCTTCTTTTCTTTTTTGCTGACAGTATTAACACTAAAGTGGCTTAGTAACTGTAAAGTCCAAAACAGAACTATAATAAAGTGTATGTATATTGTAAAATTAAGCATATATATGTTTTATATAGACACACACAGAGATGGTTGACCTTCATTCCAGTTTGAATTCCCAGCCTCCTAATGCTTATTACTAATAGAGGGGAGCACCTACCCCCACATTTGCTGCTGACACTGAGAGAGGAGCCAGCCTAAAGCCAGTCTGCCATTTCTCCCAGGGATCAATTATCCCTTCCCCAGCACTAGCCCGGATCTATGTTTATCCAGGGGATTAGGGATCCTGCCTATTTTTATGTAAAAAATTCTTCTTTAAACCCTTAACAACCAAATTAGCTTCAGAACACAATGCTGGGAGCCAAAGTAGTTGAAGAAAATAAAGGTAAAGCAAAAGAATACATTTCAGTGTAGGTCATTAAAAAAAAAAAAAAAAAAAGTCAAGTTACCCATAAAACTGAATGAGTATATACATGCTGACTCTAATTTTTGATCGAGGGGTCAGAGTATTTAGAACAATTCAGAGAAAGATAAACTATTTGAGACAGAAAGGAAGCCATTTACCTCTAGTAAGGTGAAGAAGCGTATAATCCACATACACAGCTAACAATTTAGGAATCCTGTGAATCACCCACTTTGGGAAGTGATGGATACAGAAGAGAACTTTGGTAATAGACAGAGATGAGGTCTCCAGATATTAATCTGCTCTATATGGAGTCCCCATCCTAGTGTCTTCCAGGAGGAAGAAACAATAAATAGCACACCAAACTTGGTAGGATTTCTAAAACTGGATATGTAATAAATATGAATCACTAACTTTTACATAGGCAACGGCAACTTAAAATTATAGAAAACATTATTATTCAATAACATCTTGCGTTTTCTAATATCTTTTATCTGCTAGACAAAAATTAGTTCCATTCACACATTCTTGGGCTCACTAGGACAAATACTTACCAGGCTATTCTTAAGAACATTAAGATTTATCATCTAACCCAGACCTGCCTGAGTTAAAAGGCTATGTGGAATAAAAGAAAAAGGCACAGAACTAGGGTTAAGAAAGGTTAATTTCAGTCCTGCCTCTATCGTTAAATAACTGTTTAATCCTTGCCATGTCACTTCACTTCAATGATGTGACATTCGGTATTTCTTAAACGGAGTTAAATTACAAAATTTCTAGCTTTAAATGTTAAGCTAGTTCTCATTATCACTTTTTAAACATCTATTTCTATCAAAGTAATAAATACACAACACTACTTTCTAAAGGTGAATCTCTAAGATAAAAAGGTCAATATAAATGTTGTCCTGCTTTACCTATGGGATAAGCTACAAAGAGAAGAATAATACCTGTTAGTTTGTACAAAGAAAAAAAAATAGAGATGAGTGCTTTCTCCCTTTGTTTTTTTAATTAACCAGAATTCCTATGAACCAGATTTCTGCAAATTCAGTTAATTTTTAAATCCAAATCAGTCTGTTTCTACATTATGCTCCCTACAATTAGCTGTTTCACTACAAGTTTGTTATGATGACAAAATGCCTTCTGACTTAACAATGTTATCATAATTTGAAAAAAGGTAATTTTTCTCTTAATAGCTCTCAGATTTAAGCAAGTTACTCTTTGCTTCAATGTCTGAATTTGTAAAATAAGGATAAACGATCTGTCCGTGATTGTTGAAAAGATTTAAAAAAAATGAAAGTATGGTTAACTTGTATAAAAAATTTATTCAATAAACATTTGTATTTTAAAGGTATGACATTTACAAATATATGGTAGCTGAAGGAAACTGGACTTTTGGTGGTAAACACACAAGAGAATAAAAAATAAAGGCATGACATTTACAAAAGTTACTAAAATGACCCATTCCTTATTAGTAGCACTTTCACTCCAAAAGACCTAGCTGAAAAATAAGACAAGTAGATGTTTGAATCATGCAACTGTCAAGTATTATTTTAAAAATTCCACTCAAATATGTATTGAGCATTTACTATGTACTAAAAATTCCACTCAAATATGTATTGAGCATTTATAAGTACTATAACGCTAGCATTCCAGAATTCAGTGATTAAGACATTACCCCACCCTCAAAAAGCTCAGTCTAGCAAAGATAAATAAAAATTGTAATGTAATTGAAAAATATAACTTAAAAAGCATGTATAAGGAGAAGTAGCAGGATGAAGCAAGTAATTCATTCTGCCCAAAGAGAGTAAAAAGGAAGTAGCTAAAGCATTCTGAAAAAGGAGAAAAGGAAGTCCTGCAGGCAAGGACTAGGGTTTAAAGACTAATGCAGTCATTTACTAGCTATATGATTTGGGGGCAACTTAATTTACCTCTCTGAGCTTTGAAAATCTACTCTGGAGAGTTAATTCTGAAGATTAGAAATAATATATGTAAAGTGCCTGATACATAGTAGGAATTCAATAAATG
>NW_011889002.1:2398838-2432041 GCF_000151845.1 Pteropus vampyrus | reverse complement strand
AAGTACTATAACGCTAGCATTCCAGAATTCAGTGATTAAGACATTACCCCACCCTCAAAAAGCTCAGTCTAGCAAAGATAAATAAAAATTGTAATGTAATTGAAAAATATAACTTAAAAAGCATGTATAAGGAGAAGTAGCAGGATGAAGCAAGTAATTCATTCTGCCCAAAGAGAGTAAAAAGGAAGTAGCTAAAGCATTCTGAAAAAGGAGAAAAGGAAGTCCTGCAGGCAAGGACTAGGGTTTAAAGACTAATGCAGTCATTTACTAGCTATATGATTTGGGGGCAACTTAATTTACCTCTCTGAGCTTTGAAAATCTACTCTGGAGAGTTAATTCTGAAGATTAGAAATAATATATGTAAAGTGCCTGATACATAGTAGGAATTCAATAAATGGGAGTTGTCTTTAGGAGCTGTGTTTGTTTTTAACAGACCAAATTCTAAATGGCACTGTAAGCAGCATCTTGACTAATGATTATGGTACATACGGGATCACTAAGGTCACCAGCATGGAGAAGGCTGTAATGAACCACATCGGAATGTTACAATTTCCAAAGTCTACTTTTTAGAAGTGATGTGGTTCCTAACGTGGTACACTTACTTGCTGGTGAACCATATTTCTAATCTATTTCTTTATTCATTTTTACTCTGACAAACAGAATTTTGCATACTCACTCTAGTTATTTCCTAGAAGAGGTTCCTGCTGTTCCTCAGTCTCACTTCAGTTCTAGTTTGGGATGTTCTGCTTACCCTTTATTAAATGGCAAAGTCCGATAAAAAAAAACTGATGATTATTAAGATTCTATTAGGAGATACCTTGGGTTGAAACTACTATTGTTAACCTAATAGATGACCTGTGGAACTGGAAGCCAGTATATAATGATTAGAATCTTAAAGGTAAATCTTAAAGTTAAAATATTGTTAAATCTGGCCAAGAAGTAAGTTACATTTACATTTATCTTATGTATCCCAAAGCTAATTTTTTTCTAAATATTCAATGATATTTGAATATTTACATGCTATATATGTTATATGTTAATGACATATATACATGTCATTAACATATAACAATATATACCTATTCTTAAGTCTTTATTTTCATTTTATTCAAATACACATAATTGATACATTTGAACGATTAAGATAAAGCAGTCTATCTCTAAATTCAATTGAATCATGAAATGGTCTTTATGCCGATGTAGTTTTTCAGAACTAAGAACATGTTCCTGACATAAAACCATCATGTAAGGTCAGTTTGTTCCAAGTTAAACAACCACATATTAAAAGTGAGGACATCATGAATCAATCCAGAATCTACGTTAATTTTATAGTTTCCACATTCAAGGAAATCAGTGTCTTTAAAGTCATTCTTGTGGTATGTAATTCCAAAAAAAAATTCTCTATGAATATCTGAATTTCATATCATGCCAGATTTTAAGATATATTTATATTGTATATACACATATATGTGTATGCATCCTGTCAAGTTACATTTGTAATGTACTCTTCCTACTCATAATCAGTTTGACATAATGCATTTTGAAATACTAATGTTCTAGGAAAATTAGCTGCCTTGTATATTTTCAAGAATTAAATCCCGAGTATGTTCTTGTCTTTTCTCTAAGGAGCAGGCACTGAGGATTCACCAAACTGCAAACGAATCTCTTTCTTGTAAACATTAATCTTTAGAGGGTATTTTTAAATTCAGAACTCAGTATAATATATAAGCATTTCCACATTTACAAAACCATAAGTTCCTTCACAAAGCAAATCTACAAATTTGACAAAAGTGTGTATTATTGCTCACTTTTACAACTAGAAATTGATGTTAATTATTGTAACGTAGTCCAATTCCCTCCTGATAGCCTGGACAAATGAAGGGAAATAAACAAAATTATCAAATGTCACAGAAGTGGCGCTGGAGGCCAGAGAGAGAGCAACAGACAGACAAAAGGAAATTGGGAGAGGGAAGAGATATATAGCTAAAACTAAAATGCTTAGAATGCACTAGACCTTGGCCTGGCCCCTGACCCACTATAATCTACTTAATTTGCCATCTATATTTCCAAAATAATTTAACAGCTGAAGCAAATTGATCACTGCGAGCAGGAAATTTAAGTCCTGCACTTAGTTTGAGATCCGCCAGAAAGAAAAAGAGGTAAACAGAAAAAGATCTAAATAGCAATAAGTGGGGTGTGTGTGAGTGTATGTGTGTATGTGCACGCGTGGGGCTGTGGGGAGGGTTAAATTAAAGCTAACTATGCTCAAGCCTCAGCACTAACGCTATTTCGCGCGTACTACAAAAGGCAGGGCCCTCTGGAGCCTCCCCGGTGCCCGGCAAGAGGCGGGGGTGATGGATTCTCCTCCCGTGATTGAGAAGCCTCAGAGCGGAGGGAACGGGTGGCGGGCATCTGCGCCCCCGAAAGCGGCGCAGAGTGGATCCAATTAACACTTTCCTCGCCAGGACTTGGGACCGTGAACTCCCGAGAGGGCGCACACGGGGGTGGGGCAGCGAGGTGGGCTTCCACTCCTTCGGAGGGAGAAGCGAGATGAGGGGCAGCACTGCATCCCCGTCCCCATGCCAGGCGCAACAATTACCCGTGAGGTTCCTCAGCACCGTCCCGTGGGCCCAGAGGCTCAGGACCTGCTGCACCGACAGGTTGATCATGGAGTGGTCGCCCCCCTCCGCCTTCATCTTCCCCGGGGGGCGCCCGCCGCCCTCTCCTCCGGCGCCGGGTGGCGGCGGCGGCTGCGAGGCTCCGGGGGCAGCGGTGGGTACGCGGCTCCTCCAGGCCGCCGCGGGGCAAGGCTGCTGGACGCCGGGCTGGGCGCTGCTGCTGCGGCCGACGGGCCTCCGGGGGGGGCCGCTCAGCGCGTCTCCCAGGCAGCCCCCTCCCCGCCGGGGAGACATTGAGGACAGCGAACGGGGGAGGGGAGGGGGCCAGGCGCTCTCCCCGCGCGGCCCCCGAGCGCGGACTCGGGGCGGAAGAGGCCGCTGCCGCTGCCGCTCAGGGGCAGCACCGCGCCGCGGGGATCGGGCACGCGAGGAGGCCGAGGTCACTGTGGGAGGCTCGTAGTGATGGGCAGCTGGCAGGTGCAGCCCCAGACGGAGTACAGCTCATCACCGTGGGAGGACGAGGAGCCCCGGACCCGGAGGAGGCTGCGGCGGCAGCCTCGGCGGCACCTGCCGCCAGCCTACCCACCCTCCGGCCGCGGACACTCGAGGAACCGCCCCCTCCACCCGCGGCCGCCGGCGGGCCTCTCGTGCGCGCGCGCACGGGTCTCCTCCTTCCCCTCCCTCCTTCCCCGGAGCCGCTGCGCATGCTCACTTTCCCGCGACCCACCGCCCTCCGACAGCCGGCGGGCCCCAAAGCTCTCCCCCTCCACCTCCCCGCGCGCGGAGCTCGCGAGGCTGGCGGCTCCGAGAGTCCTCCCGCAGTGGGGCGGAGGGAAGCGCAGCCTACGTTACTAGCGCCACCGCCGGGTCTCGCCGCTGATTGGGTACTCCAAGGGAACCACCTCCACACCCTCCCCGCCCCCAGACCCCGGGCACGCGCCCTGGGAGAGCTAGAACCTCCTACCTGGAGCCGCGCTGGCCTCGCGGGCTCGCTGGGTGTCAGCCTGCGCAGAAGCCCTAATTTGAGGGGCGACCCTTGACCCACTGTTGGGGGAACCAAGGGGTGCTAAACTCCGTGAAATAGATTCAGTGACAGTTCAGATCTTTGGCGTCTAATGAAATACTTTTGATAAAGATGTTCGCATCTTTTTTTGAAAGACGTAAATATCTCAACATTTTAGACTTATTAATTTGATGAGGTTTTTTTGTCTGAGTAAGTCTGGTGTCACAGCTCAGTACTTGCAGAATACATCTGAAGCTGCTGAAACAGAAATAATCGACCCCCTTTCTCATTCATCCAGTCTTTTCCACAGTAAGAATTTGGGCCTCCTGTGGTTCCAAGATCCAAAATACCTATTGACATAGGGGTCGATGGTAACCTAGTCAACGCCATCCCCTGATCTAGCTCTTATTTTCATTTCAGTATTCATTTTATCTAAATTGTAAAAAGTCTCGTTAGTTTTCCCCCCTAGGGCTTAAACCAGATCTTTCTTCTCACGGTTTGCTGCTTTTCTTCATTTCTAACGTTAGCCCCAGGAACTATCTAAAATCCAGCTATAACAAATTCAGCTCCTCCTTGAAGTTTGAAACCTACCTTTCAATTTGAAAAATATAAATTAAGTTTTGGCCATAACATAAATATGCACTAGCCACCACCACCCCAACTTTGTCCTTTTTCAACTCCTTCGCCATCTGTAAAGAAAATTTACAAAAGGAAGTGAAGAAACTCATGATGTAGCTAAATCAACTATATTTGGCAAAACCAGAAGGATTGAATTACCTGTAAGACGGTACTTTCGAAGACCACTTTAAAAAAATAATTACATATGTACATATGTATATGTGTGTAGCCAATGTATTGTTTGTTTGCCATCACAACACAAGAAAGGGAAATTTTTACATCACTAGTAGAAATTGAGTTAAAACTCAATGTAGAGTTTATCTACCTCCTAGAATTTAGATTTTAATTAATTAACAATTATGGAACAACAGACTTAAAAGAGGCTTTAATATTTTTTAATTAATTTTATTTCACAGATAGGGAAACTGATTCTGCAGAATTAAGTGACCAAATAGAGGCGACACTACTTCAGAACCCAATTTCTGAATTTCTGTTCTATTATTTCTAGCAACCACACTGTTTCTTGACTCACGATTCACTTAAGGTTCTGGACAAGGAGGTGCAGGTTACTTAACAGTGGTGTTAAGAGTTGACATTAAGGGATAAGCGATGTTAGAGAATTAAACACATTTCAATGAAAGGTTCATAGCACACTCTGAGCAACAGCTCATTAAACTCTCACATCAGGAACTTTTAGTTAGTTTACATGGAATTAATTGGGATTCTTAGTATTACACATTGTTATTTAAAAGAACATGTGTTTAAAATACTAAGAACCGAGGACAGTGCCTAGCATATGGTGTTCAATAAATATTCGTTGAACGAATACTTAAATGAACTTCATAGCAAGTCATAATTTTTCTTGTGGATAATGTGCTTTGACAACTCAACAATTTCCCCTCTGCTTTTCAGTTCAATTTAATAAGCATTTATTTGGCATCTACTATTTGTAATTTTCCATACTACACATTATCTCTAGTATTTAAAGATTAATAAGTTCTCTATTCTCTCAGCTAATTCATTGCATTTAACTTGTGTTTGCCTTGATAGAGCTGATACTCACTGTGTTGGAAGCCTATATTCTTAAGAGAATTGAACATTTTCCCAATAGCCAGAGTTATGAAACCCAAAAGTGAGTTCATGGAAATGAAAGTTGTGTGATTTCTTTCCTTGCAGATTTTTTATATTGAATTTAATACACCAATCAAAGAATGGTTTAGTCACATCCCTGCCAGAAATCAGAGAACACCCCTAAATGAATTCTAGAGATCTCTTTCAATCCTCTGCCCTTGAGTGTGAAATAAACAATTCATAATTTCTGCTTTATTTCTTACACTTGAGTGAGGGAATACCCATAAGTCTTAGCCATTCTATTACATGTCCAGACAGAGCCCAGAATAAAGCTTTTAAAATCAATTAGGTTATAAAATGATATTGATCCTTTGAGAAAAATATTATCAAGGACTTTTTTTTCTCCACTTTATTGTCTTTCTTGCCGTATGGTACTGTATCATAGAGTCACATGACATAGACGATCTGATTTCATCTTGTTACACATTTCAGAGTTCCAAACCCTGGTGGTAAAGTGGGTTCAATAAATTCATTATACGGAAAAAATGGTTTAAACACTGGCTCTAACACTGGCTCTAAAACAGGAGAAATAATAGTATCTCTCTTCAGATTTTTCATGTTCTTTAAATAATAGTAATAATCAACAGAGAGCTTCTTCTTCACATTGGGTTTGTGCCAAGTACTATATATTAGCTCATTTAATTTTCACAAGGATGGGTTATAATTTGACAACACTTTTCAACTGATTTTTTTCAGATATCGTACATGCAACCACACTTCAGCCGGAATCTAGTTTGTGTACAGAGAGAGAGAGAGAGAGACAGAGACAGAGACAGAGAGAGACAGAGACAGAGATAGACAGACAGAGACAGAGAGAGAGGGAGGGAAAGTGAGAAATGAGAGCACTGTTGGTTGTTTTTGAAAAAGAAAATCAAATTCAGTTGGGAGAAATGACAGAAATGAGAGGAAGAAAGAGCCATGCATATTATTCTAAAATATGTACTACACTGAAATTTACATGTTGAAATGTTTCTCAGAACACCTATTAGAACACCTATTTCTACCAAGGTAAATCAGAGAAACAAAGTAAAGAATATTTTCCTTTTATGAAAGCTCTAATTCTAAAAACAATATTGCAAAATGACATTTTAGGAACCCACATTCCAAGTGTAGTCTACTTACCAAAATTAGAATCATTCCAAATTGCCCACCTAGGCAATATAAAAAGCTGAAATTTCTGGGACCAGGAACTACAAAGAAATCTCCTGTTTTGTCTCTCCAGTAAGATATGATACACTTAGGGGACTAGGCTACCATTATGGGTCTGCTTGGGGATCCAGCCCTGCCTGGAAAAGGGAGGCAAGCTGCTCCATATTTGCAGTAGGATATGAACTCCTACAGTCATTGAGAGTCAGGGGCATGTTTGAGAAGGAAAGACAGGTAACTGCCAGTTCCTCTAACTCTATTTTCCACTTTTTCCTCCACCTCTCGTTCAAATCATCGACCTTTCTATTTCTCCAAACTACTTCCTGCCACAGTGTAGCTCCTTGTTTATTATCCCAAGTCTTTGAAGCTTGAATGTGAGCATAGGAAGAAAAAGACTGTTAAAATCATACATACTCTCACGTGCACGTGCGCACACACACATGCACACACACAGAGGCACACACATACCTACATTTGGCAATGTTACAAGACTCATTACCCTGTATGCAATCTAGTCATATTATGGATGGAAGACCAAATATAAAACATATAAAATAGAGTGTTTTATTAAATGCCACCTGTAGATTCACAGTACATAATCCACATTAGATTCGATTCTTAAATTATTTAATTGTTGAGCTAAACATAAGAAAACATGTTATACCCAGAACAAAATGGTGAAAATGGTATTTCATTGTATTTTAATTAGTGTTTTTCTCAGACTTTAACTGAGGTTACATTTTTTTTCATGTGTGTGGGAACATTTGAATTCCTTTTTCTAGATACTTTTCCCTATTTTTTCTTTTGGGTAATTTATCTTTAAAAATTATATGTAGGAGCTTTTATATATTTAATAAATTAGCCATTGGTAATATGTGTTGCATATCTTTTCCAGTTTGTCCATTGCCTTTTAATTTTAACAAACTTTGTCATGCAGAAATTTCTGATATTTACATTGTCAGTCTTTCCTTTTATGGTATCTGCCTTCTACCATGCTTTAAAAAGTCTTCCTCACTCTCGGATTTTATTTTTAAACTCTCATAACTTTTCTAAAAATTATATGGGTGTTTTTGTTTATACCTTTGACCCACTTGGAATATTTTTAATGTAAGAAGTTTAGAAGAGATCCAGTTTTTTTCTAGATGGCTATCCAAGATGTCTGAAAACATATATTGAATAATCCATCATTTTTCCCACTGACCTAAAATACCAGCTTTACCATATACAAAATTTTTATACATACTTGGATTTACTTCCGGTCTTTCATTTCTGTTCCATTTATTTGTTCATGTGTCAGCACCATGCTATTTTTATTTTCATTAACTATATAATATACTTCAGAATTTGCTAATTTCTCCCTTTTTTATTCTTCATTTTCAATTTTTTTCCGATTAATCTTCAATTTGTATTATTCCAGAAGAACTTTAAAATCGGCTTTCTAATTCTAAAAATATTACTGATATATTTTCATTGGAATCATGTTAAATTCGTAAATAGATATAGGGAAATTGAGAAATTTAAATGTCTTATTTAATTAAGATTTTTGATGTCAAAAGATTGTTAAATATGTCTTTTTAACATCTATGGATATGGCCATGTGATTCTTCCTTTGGTTTTATATCCATGGAAATTATATTAATATATATATTTTTTAATATATTTTCTAATACGTTTTCTTGAATTCCTGGAATTATACTATTTGATCATGATCTCCCATTCTTTTAATATACTACTTAATTCCACATCTTAATCTTTTATTAGAATTGTGTCATCAGTGTTATAAATGAGACTAATCTGTAGTTTTCTGTTTAGAGTCATGTTGAATTTAGGGTTTTTTTTTTCTAATTTATGTTGTGATGGCTTTATACAGAACAATTAGAAGCTCTTTTTATTTGAATTTATCTTTTCCTTAAATATTTGGTGGAATGTAAACAAATATTAAACTATTGTTGACACTTTGGGGAAGCAGCTTTTTGTCAATTTTTCTTATTTAGTATTTTTTTCCCTATGGCAATTAATCTTAGTCTATTTAGATATTTTTTCTCTTCCTGTTTTATTTAAATAATTTTTGGCTTATTTTTAGATATCTAATACAATTTTAAAAAATAATTTGCAGAGTTAATCAATAGTTCTTGTAATTCTTTTATCTTCTCTAACACGTTACTTATTCTGAGAATTTATACTTTTCTAATTTTATCTTAATTATGTTCGCTAATCATTTAACTAGGTCTTAGATATTTATCAGTTCTCTTTATTTCAGTATATTAATTAACATTTTGTTCCTTTTATCATTATCAGTTTCTTCTGCTTTCTTTTGGATTGTTTTGTTATTTTTTAAAATTTTATGTTAATTACTTGCTTTATTTATTTTTGTTTTTTCTTGTTTTTTACTATAGGTGCTCCTCTACTTAAAATGGGGTTACCTTCCAATAAATCCATCATTAGTTGAAAACATAGTAAGTTGAAAATGTATTTAATACTCCTAACCTACCTAACATCATAGCTTAGCCTAGCCCACCCTTAAACATGCTCAGAACACTTACATTAGCTTACAGCTGGGCACAATTATCAAACACAGTGACTACACTATAGGATATCTGTAGTTTACTCATAACTGTGTGGCTGAAAGAGAGCTGCGGCTAGCTACCACCACATTATGGGAGAGTATCATATGACATATTATTAGCCTAGGAAAAGATCAAAATTCAAAATTTGAAGTATGATTTCTACTAAATGTGTATCACTTTTACACCATTATAAAGTCGAAATATCGTAAGTCAAACTATCATAAGTCCAGACCATCTGTATTAGTATTTATGTTTGAATATGCACTGAGTACTGCTTTAGTTGTATCGCATAGCTTTTGATACATAGCGTTCTATTAACACTTTCTATTGTTATCCTGTAGAAAATTCTGCCATTTTAGTCTTTATTTCTAGTTTGAAGTTATTTAAAAGAGATATTCTTTTGAAATTTCAGCTTTCAGGGGAAGGAGGTTCTATATTTGTTAGCAGTTCATAGTTTAATTACAGTGTAGTCAAAAATGTTATCTATACCATTTTGCTTTGGGGGATTTATTGGTGTTTTCTTTGTGGCCCAGTATATGGTTAATTTGGGGAAGTACACTAAAAAAGTGAATTCTCTGTTTTTAGGGAATAGTGTGGTGTACATGAATAAGATCTACCAAATTTATTCTGTAACCGAAGGTCTGCTATAATCTTAGTTATTTTTGTCCACTAGATTTGCCATAGTCTGTACATTAGGTTTCACTAACCCCATGCTGCATAAGAAACTCAAAATCTCATTGATTTAATAAGTAAATCTTATTTCCTATTCACATCGCATGAGAACTACAGATCAGTTGCTATTCACCTGGAATTTGCTTGGATCTGTTCAATCCAGCTCCACAAGTCTTCTTATTTCAGATGTAGGGCTGAAGGATAGCTCCTCTCTGGGATCATGCTCTTCTCATGGTATAGGGCAGGAACCAGGGCCACAAGTGGGGCACTTGCTGTGCATGTACAATTCAAGAGGACTTCAAAAAACTCAGTGTTCAAGATAATATTCTAATACAATATTTTTAAAAATCAAAATTAATACAAAAATCCATGGTGAACAAAATATCAAAATTCGAAAATAAAAACAATCTGATCCTACTTTTACAGGACTCTGCCTCACCCACCTCATCCTGATCCCAGTCCCGGCAGGAACAAGAGAGGCAGGGCCAAAGCATACACGTGCATTTGAAATTTATGCTCAGATATGGTCCATATCACATATTCTCATATTCCTTTGGTCAAAGTAGGAATGGTCAAGCCCAGAGTGAATAAGATAAAGAAGTATATTCTGCCTACAGGGAAGGATGGCAAAGGTGGGTGGGTGGAAGCAACAAATAATTGGAACAGATAATGCAATCTAAAACAAGCTGAGTGAGGTCAGTCTCCTACAAATAATATATTTCTGCTTATTTCTCTTTTTTTTTTACAGTTTGGGCTTTATGAATTTTGATTCTATATTTTTTGGTTCACAGATATACAAGTATGTTAGATTTTAATTATGATTTTACTTTTTAAATTTAAAATGCCAATTTGTATTATAGAATGCTTTTAAATTTTAATTTGATCTTGCCTAATGTTAAGGTCATGACTTTAGAATATTAACTTTCTTTTTGTTTGCATTTGCCGAGTATATCATTGTCCATTCTTTTCCAAACTTTCCGAATCACTTTGACTTGTAATACGATGTGAAATTCCTATTTTAATAGAATTTAAACATTTCTATCTGTTGATATAATAGGTATGTAGTATTAGTTGTGTAATGGTTTTATTATTCTTTCTATTTTTGTTGCTTCTTTTTTAAAAAGTCTTTAATTGGTATGATTCGTATTGCTTTTGTTTTGTTTATGTGTTCCTTATAGTTTAAGGAACTTTTTTTATGGTAATGTCTATCATCATAACTGACATATACTTCATCCTCTAAACAGAGTGTAGTTATTTACCCACTCTAAGAAATCCAAAAACTATATATCTCTCTGTCTTCACACCTGCTCTTCCTCCTCTTCCCCATCAATTATAGTAGATTATGTATTTTTCTACCCTTTATTTCTACTGCTAAATTATCTGGGTCTAATCCTGCTTTGGCTGCTTTACCAGATATGAACATCAGGCAAGTTACTTAACATCGCTGATCTTCAGTTCTGTAAAGTGGGAAATCATATAAACATATATTTCATATATATATTTCATTTATATATTATATATTAGAATAGAGTTCTGAAGCTATAAATATTCAATAAATATTAGCTTTTATTATTGTTTCATTTAAATATTAATAGTTTTTAAAACTACATAGGAATGTCAAACTTCTAAAGAATATTTCTGCTAAAGAACAAATAAAAAAGAGTTGTGAAGGATTCTCTTGATGAGCAAGCATCTACTTCTATTTTCTCATGGTTTTTTTTTTTAAATATATATTCACATGACTGAAAACTATTCATATGAAGTGTGCTCAATGAAAAATCCCCCTTTACTCCTGTTCCCCGTCCACTTAGGGCTCCTCAGGCAACCAACGTTATCAGTTTTTCTGTGGGTTCTGTGGGTTCTGAATTTTAGCTACTTAACATATTTTTTTAACCCAAACTATAAAAGATTAGAAAATTGGCATATTTAAACTTCCTCCACTTTCTCCTTTCCCTCCCAACTGCTGTCAGTTACACAATATTATTTCGTCATTGACATTAAGATGCTTATGGAAACTATGGTATAATCTTTAAAGTCTTTTATTGTTGCTTTTTTATTTGAATGAAAATTTTAGCAAGTATAAAATTAATAAGTCTGGGTCAAGTTCAGGGTAAGATGGAATAAACATTCTTCACCCAGTGTCTCCTACGAAATGTAGCTACTAAACTTAGCATGCAGGGAAGAATTTAAAAAGTAAAGAAGAGCAGGTGGATTAAGGAAGAGGATGAGAATTTGAAGTGCCATCAAATAGGCCATTAGTTTACCATATCTTTTCCTCTGTGTCCTCTGGCTTGCATTCAGGACAGCATACAACATGGACATGAACATAGGTGCCAACAGAAAGAGCTCCAGGAGAAGTCCCCTCGTTTTGGCTTGAAGAGAAGGAAAATGTTTCCCAACACTCAGAAAGAGTGGAGGGTGGAGAATCCCTCTTTCTTTTCCTTTTCTTCGTGCTCTCTCTCAACCCCTAAGGTGCTGTAGCTTCGTGCTCTCTCTCAACCCCTAAGGTGCTGCAATGGCAATCTTTGAGGGACTGCAAGAGGATGAAACTCAGAGAATTTCTTCTCCGGTTGAAAGAACTATGGGCCCAAGAGAATGGGACAAACCCTGCCAAGGTCACCTGGCCTAGTGCCATCTGGCTCCAGATCCATAAAACCTATCTGCTACTCCCCTAAATTGCTCCCTTACTTTAGTAAGACTTCTGAGGCTCAAAATTTACAAAGGCTATTGAAGAAGATCTGCTTGTTGAATAACTTTTATGGCAGAAACTTTAGCTGTTCACCAAACTCTCTTCTTCCCTCCTTCCTGAGCATCTAACCAGAAATGCTTTCCAGCCTCCATTGTAGTTAGATATGGCCATGGAATGTGCCCAGATGTAATGTGCCCCACTTTCTAGCCCGATATATAAAAACCTCATACAACTGTTCCTTCATACACTTTCACTTTTCTGATAAAAAGTGGGATAGTGTTATACAAGTATCCTTGAAAGCCACATGTTGAAGATGTCAAAGATGCCATCAGCCTAGGTTCTTGAAAGGGTGAACAGAACCAAGCACAGAGCACCCCTGGTGATCTATAACCCACATGGAACTTTCTCAGTGTTGAGCCATTGTATTTTGAAACTTTGGTTTCAGCAGTGTAGCTAACCTAATTAATATTTCAATACTGCTCTGATAGGAATACATTATTTTGTATTGGTGTTTCCAGCAATCCTATTTCCTGGAAGTCTATTGTTGAATTAAATTTAGTAATCAAATCTAGGTGATCCAAATTTTCTATCAGATCCAAACAATTCTAGTTGATCTTGTTTACCCACAAAATCCTGCTACCCAAGAAAAAATCTTGCAGCTAGAGAAAGCTATTTCTTGGAGAACTCATCTAGACCACCTTCCTTCACTCACTGTGTCTAATTTTTTTATCTCACGTACAGAATAAATGTTACTCTACAACTCTATCTTAAAAGTTCTGTCCAATTAAGTTACATAACCAATCTATCAAAGATTGAATTCAATTGGAAATATTTCGTTGCATTAAGAAAATAAAACTCTGAACATACATTTTTTTCAATGACCATTTTTGATGCCATCTTAGATAATAACTTTTTCAGGTTCATAGAGTACGTATCCGCAGTAACTGGAAATAAAATAAGAACATATGGCCCATTTTAAGAGTATGAGGTTGAACCTAAGTTTATAATTTCCGACTTTTTTTATTATACTAATCATATGTATTAAATAGAAGATATTGTTCCTATTCTTGAAGACTTGAACATCAGTTTAAAGGACAATAAAACATACATTAGAAACAATAAGAAAACAGGTAATAGACAACCTGTGACTGAGTACATACTAGCATTATATGTATATTACATATACATACATCATATGCACATATGATATATGTATAATTTATGTATCGTTATATATAATATATATTGTATTATATATGTAATATATAACAATACATATATGTAAAATATATATTATACAATATGTGTATACTCAGTAAATATTATTACATTATTTACATGTTATTACTGTAAGTAGTAATGTATATGTATTTTGGTGGGGACACTATAAGTAAATATTACTTACATTATTACGTATATAATGTAAGTGTGTTCTCAGTTACAGATATATGTATATATTTCATAAATGCTGAGGGAATTATAAGAATAGAATAGGCTGAATCAGGGCCTTCCTCATAACCAAGGTCATGTGACCCAGTTCCGAGTTTGAGAAATGGTTATATCAACTAAGACACTCAGCTCCCTCTTTTAGTTTCTTCATCTTTCCTGATGACCAAAGGAATTGAAGACAGTATCTTAAAATCAAATTAGCAGATACTGGTTGAGCAAGGCAGTGAGTTGGGCAATGGTTAAATACCATCTCTTAGAATTAGGTCAAGGGTTCTGTGCTACCAACAAGTTGCACAACAAAATGCAACTTCCTCTCTGCAGCCAGAGAACATTTCTTACTTCTCAGAGTTTGGCTTCTAAAGGAGGCTCTTCTTTTGTTTCAAACTCCTTATATTTGTTCTGGATTTCCAAGCTCAAAAAAGTACAGTTTAGCATTTTACTGTGAAATATTATGTATAAGTACAGTCAAAGATGAATAAAGAATTTCATTTACTCTAGGTAAAGTGAAAAATTCTTGGCCCATGTGTTCTGAGAGGCCCATTTAAAACTATCTTATTTCAAACAAAGTAACTTTTTGGTAACGATCCTTTTCTTTCTGTCCACAATCTCTGGGAAAGTTACTTAAAGTGGGAAAAGTTAAAAGAAGACACTTTTGCCTTTTGCTTGTCCTCCTTTCTGAAATTCTGAACATGATATAGATTATTAAGCATTTTGAAATCATTGTTTATTTCTTTCTATTCTTTATAAGCCTTTGAAAAATAAAACCTTTCCTCCTCATGCATACTAAAGTCTAAGATACGAGGAGAATATAAATCCATGTATTTATATTTACTTACTTTGAAATTAATGAGTGAGTGTCAATTGGAAATACACCACTGAAAATTTTGTCAGTGAGTAGCCATTTAGTTATCTGGGAAAAGATTGATATATATCACATACTTTTAGAAAGTTATGTCAAAAAGCTTCCCTTGTTTAAGCCATCAAGCGTTTATACCAACAAGATTGATATTCTATTTGATTTTGGAATGTTTTCTTTGACATTTGGGTATTTAACACTAACTTTGATAAATATTTGGCACACTTTTTAAAAATGCCCTCAATCGTGCTAATGTTTATAGTTTGAGGGTGGATTCGGTGTTTGGAAATAGTCAGAAATAGTCATGTTTGGGTCATGTCAGTTGAATGAACAGCCTGGGAAAATATTTCTTTTCATCAAAACTGAGGTGTGGCATGGGTGACGAAACCTTTATCTGTGTAGTCCGGAACTACCTGGTTTGAAAGAAAATTAAAAAATATTTGAAGGAATGCTAATGTCATTAGAATAAAAATCCAACCTTCCAGAGTGTCTTCTCTGATGGGTAATATTAGTTTGGAATTATAAATGATAGTAAATCATTAAAGTATGTAGTCTATTACTTTATAGTCACATCTTTTGAAATCTTTCATTTGCACTGGATTTGGTTTTTGATGAAGATTTATATCATCTTCATATTGTTTAGTCTATCCTTCTCTCTGAAGATTTTATTTATTTTCTGTGTTTAAATAGCACACATAACTCTTACTGAGAATGAAACAAAAACATTTACTTTACCATACACACAGTTTATCTAGGATTACTTTTTCTTTACTTCCACACGAAATCGTTCAAAGAATAACATGATATATGGCAGCATGTAACTAATCTTTTCCTATAGAATAGATGTTGTGTTAAGCATTATTTCATGTCATGTTGCTGACTGTCCCTTAAAGTGTTAGTATTCTCACTTTAAGGATAAGGTAACTGAATGAATTAGTTTGCTAGGGCTGCCATAGCTAAGTACCACAAACTGGGTGGCTCAACACAACAGAAATGTATTTTCTCACAATTCTGGAAGCTAGAAGTTCAAAATCAAGGTGTCAGCAGGGTCATATTCTGTCAAGGTTCTAAGGAAGAATCTGTTTTGTTCCTTTCTTTTGGCTTCTGGCATTGCCAGTAATTCTTGGCTTTCCTTGGCTTGCAGCTGCATAACTCCAGTCTGCCTCTGTCTTAACATGTTCATCATCTCTATGTGTGTGTCTCTTTGTGTCCTTTCTTCTCATAAAAACATCAGTCACAATGGATTAAGAGCCCACCCTACTGCAGTATAACCTCACCTGTACTAGTTAAATCTGCAATGACCTTATTTCCAAATAAGGTCACATTCTGGGAGTCTGGGAAGGGCATGAATTTTGGCGGGGACACTACTCAACCGAGTGCATGGAGACATGGGTAAACTTCTGCATGTTAAGTAGCCCAGTCTAGATGAAGCCAGGATTCAGATAGAGGGTCCATCAGAGTCTGTCCTACCTGCTCCATTATCCTATCCATGTTCATTACTCCATTCCCTCATTGCTTCTTCCCTCCCTTATCTATGTGATCTTGTTTCCAGTCCCAGATCACTATTGAAACTCTTCTCCCAAACAACCTCAACTTCATAATCAGTTAGCCTTTTCCAGCACTGGTGATGACATCCTCCTCCCTAACCACTCTGCTCCCATAATTCTTTGGCAACACTGTTTGAGTCTCACTTACATCACAGGCCACCTGTTCTCTCTTGCACCTGCTCATCTTACTTGTTCTATGTCCTAAATGTGAGTGCTTCCCAACTCAACATTTCTCTATTCTTCCCTTTGCATTCCTTCTTTTAGAAATCTCCCTCATTCTCTTGGCTTCAGCTGTAACTCCTATGCCATTGAATACTAAATCTACGTCAGTCTATTTCCTATGCTGTCCTCTTCACTAAGCTCTAGTTTCATACCTCCCAACCTATTTTAGACAAGAAGTTCTACCATTATCTCTAACTCAGCTTGCTCAAAATCATGTTTTCTTTCTTGAAAAGTTCTTGTTCATCCTCCCTATGTGCAGTGACACTACCCCAGTCCAAGTCTTCATTGCCTCATGGAAAGATTACTATAGCAATGCCCTAATTATCAAGCTCCAGTCTCTACCCTTCCAGTGTATCTTTCATAACATTTCCCAACTAATATTGCCAAATTCAATTTTCATCTTGTCATTCCTTTACTCAGTGATTCCCTATGTTCTTCATATTTAAAATCCTGACTTTGGATTATATTGTTCACTTAGCCATTCATACTTTCAAAGCTCATCTCTTCCTTCAGGACCCAAATAAAATCTCACATCTCTAAAAAGTTCTTTCTGAGCATTTCAGCTTCAGTTCATTTCAGTGGAGTCCCAAGAAGGGAATTACAGAAAAGTTGTCAGAAATGAGAGATGTACTTTATCTATATTCTCTGTTCTTAGCTTCTGTGTTTACATTTTCCCCCATTTCTCCTCAATCTCAGAGCATAGGCCACTTCTTATCTTTTTTCTCTAACATCTAATATTTATTGAATAACTTTTGCTTGATTCACTTGTTTAAAAAGTTTCACAATCATTTGAGTGTGGGTTTCTTATAGAAGTGCAAAAAAACCAAGTTTCCAAAACCTAATATGCTATACAAACTGTTTTTCAAAGCTAAAAATATTTCACCCTAGTCTGCAATATGAATTGTAAAGGTAATTTTCTCAATCATGTGTGGTAAAATTAGTTTTCAGGATATTTTTGGGTTGTGTTAATTCTCTGCTATATTTGGTTTTCTAGACATTAGAGCTACACAAACCAATAAAAATTATATTGGTTATACTGGAAAATTTTTATTTAGCAATATGAGTGTATGTCACTCTTTTTGCCTTAATCACTAAAACTATGACATGTAAATTTATGCTTGACTCAAGGCAAATTTCTGAAAACAGACATCATTGATGTGTAGAAGCCAAAAAAAACTTATGGGCTTCATTCTCACAGTATTAAAATTATTGACTACATTAGAAATAATAGTAAGGCAAATAAAACTTTATTTTCTTTCCAAATACAACACAAAGGTATTAGAATTAAAAACTAATTTAAGAGTGTCACTGAATACCAAATCTATATAATTTCTGACAATATACTCTCTCAAATCAGGAAAATATACATAAAAGCTTGACATCAAATCCTCGAAAGAGCAAATATAATCTGGGGAACTCTACATTCAGCACCTTAGCAAGTGACCCGGGAACACTGTAAGTTTACAGCTAACATGGACCCTTATATTGAGTGAATAGACTGGAGAAGGGCCCTTTTCCATAGGCAAAGCCAAAGAATATAATGATCATGAACAGGGTTGGTTGTTTATGGAGGAAGACCTCTGACAAGCCATATTCATTTTTGTATTATTTGGGCCTCTTTAACAGAATTTTATTTGACAGAAATATAAGGAGTTGTACATTATAATGACAGAAGTTTCACAGAATTTAAAGGCAGGAATCCAACTAGAGTCTTGGAAGAAAGTAAAACCAGCAACTAACCGCTGACAGACTCCAGTAAGCACTCTTGCTCCCTATCTGCTTCCCTTTTTGCATTTCCTTCTGTTTTCTTTCTCTCTGAAGACTTCCTTTCTCTGTTTTAAGTCCAAAAACTGGGCTATAATTGCAGGCCTCATAAAGAGGCACACTTAAACCTTGGACTTAATTTTAAAATTCCTGGGTGAGAGCATAATTGGCCCATTCAGTTCAGATTTTGAGAACTTTTAACAATCAATTATGGCCATGGAACAGATTATCTACTGTTACATTGGCTTCCTGGAGACAGCTTCTGTGGTTTTCTTGTAATAGGACCCTTAAACATAATTTTGAAATGCTGTTTTGTGACCTCTTCCAAATTTCATCAGGGGCAAAAGAAAAACTAAGCATATAAAATAAATTTAAAATAACATAAGATAAAAATAAATTTGTTCCATGATTATTTCCCTGTGTGTACTGTTCAACGGTAAAGTTACATTTTGGATAGGTAATTGTGAAATGGACAATTTCCATAGAAGAATCATTTTGAATTTGGTAGATACTCCAGAAATAAATGTCTATTGGAAGTGAAATTTTGATAAAGCTTGCAGTTAAAATTTGTCTTAGGAAATGCAATTACAAATGTCATGAAAATATGTTGAAGTGAAAGCTAATGCCATATTACATGCAAACAAAAAATTTCAGAATCTTGAAAAAAATTTTCATGGAAAATAATACTAGGTTAAAAAAATGAATTATACATATTTAGGATATCAAATATAGAAAATTAAAAAGACCACCCCAAAATGTCAATTTTGGTGATTTTGTGGTTGTGTGATTATGAGTAATTTTTGTTTACTTTATACTTTTATAATTCAAAAAGTTTATTTTTATAAAAAGAATACCCCTGTAGTAAGACTATTACCATAATAGTGGAAACAATACTTTGATTAGCTGATACTATATTACTAATGAAGAAATAAAAAAACACAGATTGCTGTTTTAAACAAGAGTAATGCTGAAGAACATTCAGCTTCCTTTTAGACCATCTTTTTCCAATTGACTATCCAATTGTTCCAGCATCTTTCATTGAAAAGATTTTCCTTGTCCTCAAATGAACTGCTTTGGTACCTTGTTGAAAATTAATTGATTGTATAAGTGTGAGTCAAATTCTGGGCTCTCTATTCAATCCCATTGATATTTGTCAGTTTTTATGCTAGTATCACACTGTCTTGATTAAGGTTACTTTAGTAAATTTTGAATTTAGGTAGTATAAATCATCCAACTTCATTCTTTTTTTTCAAATTACTCATGTCTTCTAATCCATTAATATGGTGTATATGTCCATTTATTTGCTTTTCCTTCATTTCTGTCAGTAACGTTTTATAATTTTAGTGCTTTTTGTTCGGTTTATTTTTATTTAATTTATTTAATTTGTTCAATTTATTAAAGTATTTCATGTTTTTCTAATTGCTCTTATAAATGGATTTTTAAAATTAACAGCAAACCAATTGTTTTGCTGCTAGTTCATAAAAAAATTGATTTTGGAATATGGACAGTGTATCCTGCAACATTTAAAAGTTTGCTTATTAGTTTTAGCAGCTTCATATAGGTTCCCTAGAATTTTCTACACAAACATATCCTCTTTGCTTCATTTTCTTGCCCTATTCCATTGGGTAGGGCTTCCACTAAAATATTAAGATGGGCTATCTTTGCCCTGTGTCCAGTCTTAGAGAAAAAACAGTCTTTTACCACTGGGTACTATATTAACCATAAGATTTTCACAAATATACTTTATCAGATAGAGGAAGTTTTCTTCTATTTAGTTTGCTTATAGTTTTTTTTTTTTTTCTTGATTGGTTTTTTATTTTTTTCAGTTTTTTTTATTGCTTTTTTGGGGAGGTTTTTTTGTTTTTTTTCCTTTATTCAGTCAATACGATTGATAATATTGATTGGCTTTTTAATGTAAAACCAACTTTGCATTCCTGCAATACTCTGCTTGTCATGGTGTATATTCTTTTAAAGTATTGCTGGATTCAATTTGCTGACATTTTGTTAAGGAATTTTGCATCTATGATTATGAAAAATATTTCTTCGCAATTTTTTTTTTAAAAATTGTATTTTTTTAGATTAAATCACACACAAAATTTATTTTCCTCACCTAAAATAACAGCAATAATTTGAATTATTTCAATAAAAACAAAATTTCTATTTTTTTCAGGTAGTTCTTATAAATCAAGATAAGGCAGTGAATATGATCATGGAAAGAAAAGTCAAATGGATGATCAGTATACTTGACCTCTGATTCTGTTTTGACCTTGAAACAGAAATGTTCAATGTACAGCTACTAGAAAGCTTATGACTCAGTTAAGGTATAAATTCAACAAATGAATGTAAATTACCAAGAAGCTCTGGATTACATATATAGTTTGATATATGTGTCTGCCGTTTTACTAAGATCATACTTTATATCAATATTTACATTAAGCAAACCTAAGTTATTTGACTTCTGGTCTGTTAAAGTGTTTCTTGTTTATGCTTGAGATGTTTTCATCTAATATCATAGCTCTCATTCTCAAACTTTATCAAGGAAAAATATACAGAAACTTTCAGCAATGCATAGATATTAAGAAAACATGTGAAGTGAGACAGACAGGGAGCTTCGTACATGTAGATGGAAGCTCTGTGTCTTCTGTGTTTTGGCTTACTCTTCTGACAATGAAGATTGGCAGGTAGATAGTGTGTTGGGTCTGGATACATCACATTGGTACATGTTGGCATAGTGTTGAGTGTGAGCTGTGCTATGACTTAGTTTACCAGAGATAAGCATTTAAGGATTATGAAGTGCTATTCTAAGAAAATATCTTTAAGATGCTGAATAATGTGCTTCTTTGTTGAAACACTGAGTATTTCTTTATAATTCTCAATGGTTAGTTGAGATCCTTGATTATCTTGCTCAGCCTGAGTGATTTCCCAGGAAACTTCATTTAAATATCAAGTTTGGTGCCAAATCCATGGCTTTCTCAAATCAAAATTTGTGCTAAACATAAATATTTTCCATCTTTTCATGTAATTCAACTCTGTAATCAAGCTGCCAGCTGCAAAAAAGACATTGATAGTGTGGTCCTGGAGATTTTTTCCAAAGGCTCTTTTTAAAAATAGGACAGTTTTATGAATAACAATGCAATAATTAAAAGAAAAACTGTTAATGCACTACAGAGAACAAAAGCTCAACCAGCTATAAAGTTATTCCAGCTAACATTTATATCATTATTTAAACCATCTAAACATAAAATCACAATCTTCAGAAGTTCGAAACTTATTTCAAAAGTATCATACCTGCCTGTACATAGAGGCAAATTTCCTTCAGTTAGTTTGCCTTTTTTCTGTCATTTTTCTGAAATAAAACAGAAATTATATCATTGAGTTATAAAGTGATGTGATCAACAGAAAAAAAGAACAAACATCTTTAATTGCTCCCAAAGTCACAGATACTCCCACAACAAAAACTGCTTTGACAACTATGTATTCAAGGCTGAGGAAGAGCAAAATGTGTAGATAGATATCTTGGGATTGTTTCTCTAAAAGTCTAGTTACCATGACTTGTGTTTAGGGAGAAAGTCCACTAGACATAATTTAAGAGGGACTACATCAGTGCTTCCTGTTTATTCCCTACTTGTTAGTTACTGTATTGTGAAATTTCACAGCCAAAATTTCTGCATCAGATTCAGAAGGTAGGAAGCCCACACCTCCTTCTCTGGTCTTGAGATTCATGGATGAATCTCACCAATACCGGTGATTACCCTCCCTGCTATGTCTACCATATCATTGGTGATAGTGGAAAAAGGTGAGTCTCTCATTTCCTTATTCCTTCTCAATGGAGCTCTCGCAGATCTGTAACAGCTGTCTCTTCTGTGTTTTCAAATAGATTGATGTGTTCGCTGCTATTGTCTCAAAGCACTTTCTCAAAACTGCCTCAGCAGAGTGTACACTGCACTCCAGCAGTGCTTGACAGACAGTATCAGAAGAAAAGAGACCTTTAGAGATTTTGTCAGCCTCATGTTCATCCAGACATATGCTTTATGAGAATCAAACTTCAATAAAGATTTTTGTAAATGTCATTTTTATTCTCTTCAAAGTTTAAGGATAAAATGTCTTCATCGTTTTTTTTACCTTCTTCCTCTGCATTGGAGTTCTGACTATTGCTGTTGTCCATTTTTTAGTTTGTTCCTCTTTAGAAGTTCTGTTATTTTTTCCTATTTGTGTTATGATTCTATCACTCGATTGTTTTTATTCATTTTCAATGTCTGCCACATGGATTGTTAAGATGACTGGTAAAGTCAACTATTGTTGGCACAGCTTGGTCTTTAAGAACTCTCCTGTAAGTACTAGTCCTACAAATCATAGAGTTCTCAATTTTCTTGGCGGTAATGTTTACTTTGCTAATTAAGCATTTTATCTTCTAAGTTAGTTTTCCTACATTTCTTTACCCGATTCTGGCTTCTGTACAGATCTTGTATAATCTGAAGATAATCAATTTGGATTACATTGTCTTCCATGTTTGCTTAGGGCCTGGGTAAAAGTTTGATATTGTAGACCACTAGTCAGCCTGCTCTTCTCTCCCCTCCCTCAAATTCAGGACAACTTGCCTGCCTGTTGGTAGTGGGGAAAGAAAACTAAATTTGGTAGCTAACTTGACATGACTACTGTTTTAATTTTCTTTTTTTGAAATGTCTTTGTCAAATTTAGTACCAGGGTCACGGTGGCCTTATAAAACACCTTGGGAAGTGTTTCTTCCTCTTTTGTTTGTGTATTTGTGTAAATTGATATCTTTTCTTACATAAATGAGTCTACCAGTGAAACCATCTGATCCTGATGCTGTAACTGAGCAAAGATTTTTGATAATAAATCCGATTCCTTTAACAGATATAGAGCTAATAACATTTTCTATTTCATCTCGTGTCCATTTTGGTAACTTGCATTGTTAAATTTATTAGCAGAAAGTTGTTCTTAATATCTGTAATGCCTATAGTATATTCACACATTTTTTCCTGATGTTGGTAATTTCTCTCAATTTTTTTCTTCATCGGTCTAGCTAGGGTTTGTCGATTTTGTTATCTTTTCAAAAAAAAAAAACTTTTATATGTGTCAATTTTCTCTATCATTTATGTTTTCTATTTTATTGAATTATCCTCTTTCTTGTTTCCTTTCTCTAGTTACTGTGGATTTATTCTCCTCTTCTTTCTTTAAGTCTTACTGTAGAACCTTAGGTGATTGCATTTATTCCTTTATTCATTCCTTCCCCAGGCATTTAAAAGCTACAAATTCCCTCTAAGCACTGCTTTAGCTGTATGTTACGAATTTCGATGTTATATTCTCATTATAATTCAATTCAAAATATTTTTTAATTTAATTTTTTCTTTGATTTATGGGTTATTAAGTGTTGTTTAATTTCCAAATATTTGAGTTTTATCCCCCTAAATATCTTGTTATTGATTTCTAATTAAATGCCATTGTGGTCAGAAAAATATAGTCCATTATTTCAATCACTTTAAATGTATTAAGGCTTGTTTTATAGCCCAGCATATGGTTTATCTTGGTGAACATGCCATGTATACTTGAAAAGAACATTTATTCTGCAATTATTGGATGTAACGTTCTATAAATGTCAATTAAATAAAGGAGGTTGATAATGTTATTCAGATCTTTTGTCTATTTTTTTCTACCGATTGCTGAGATAACACTCCAATTATCATTTTTGATTTGTCCCTTTCTTTAATTTTATGTTACTTTATTATCTAATGTATTTCGAACCTCTTTTATTAGGCACATACTAACATGTGCCTGTATATGATTTGTATGTCTTTTTGTATATTTATTTTATTTTTCTAATATGTCTCTGCTTATCTCTGGTAATACTCTTTGTCTTAGCATCTATTGTATATCATGTTAATATAGACAGACATTCTACCTTTCTTTGATTTATTGTTTGCATGAAATCTCTTTTACTATCATTTACTTTCAATCCATCTGTATTTTTATGTATAAAGTTCATCTCTTGTGGAGAGACTACGTTAGGTCTTGCTATTTTATCTGTTTTGAGAATTTCTGACGTCTAATTGGAATATGTAGCCCATTTACATTTAACCCAGTTATTGATGTTTGGACCAGCCATTTTACTAGTCATTTTCCATTGGTCCCACCTGTTGTATGTGTGTGTGTGTGTGTGTGTGTGTGTGTGTGTGTGTGTGTTTGGATTTGGATTTTCTGTTTCTACTTTCTTACTTTATTTAATTTAATCTTTTTGAGAGTTCTTTTTTAATGGGTTATGTCATTTTGCATAGTTTCAAGTGGCTGCTCTAGGAACCACAATTACATCCTTAATTTTTCACAGTCTACTTAGATTTAATGAATCATTTCATATAAAAAAATAATAACCTTTCAAAAAATAAAGATTTTAAAAACTCCTTTGTTTTTTAGCTGTTATAAATCCAAAAATAATACTTTATAATTTTTGCTGTAAACAGTCATGCATATTTCTAAAATATTAGGAAGGAGACAATGATCTTTTATATTTAGCCACAGATTTGTCATTTTTGATATTTTATTCTTTTTTGAAGATTTGAGTATCTGCCCCCACTCAGTATCAATTCTTCTCACCCAAAGAACTTCTTTCGCGTTTTTTGTACTGAAAGTTTGCTGATAAAAATCTTCTTAGTTTTCATCTATCTGAAAATGTCTTTATTTTGCCTTCATTCTTGAAGGTTATTTTTTCACTGTACTGAGTTGGCTTTTTTTTCTTTCAGTATTTTAGAGATGTCATTCCACTATCTTTTTGTGTCCATTGTTTCTGACAAGAAATCATTGTGAATTCATATTATTCCACTGCATGCAATAATTTAATATGTGGTTTATCTGTGGTTACTTTCAAGAGTTTCTTTTAAACTGTGGTTTCCAGAAGTTTGACTCTGATGTACCTAGATGTAGTTTCTTTGCATTGTTCCTGTTTGGGGTCCAACTGGACTTGCTATATGTGTAAATTTATGCTTTTCACCAAATTTGGGGAATTATTACAATTATTTGCTCAAATATTTGTTCTCTTCTTTTATTCTGAGACTGCCAGTATACATATATTAGAACTTTCCTCAGTGCCCTCATAGCTCACTAAGATGCTTTATTATTTCAATCTTTTGTTCTTTCAGCTTAGTTTGTACTGATTTATCTTCAAACCTACTCATTCTTTTCTCATGTCAGTATGCTGTTAAAAATCACTTTGCAGATTTTTAATTTCAAATACTGTATTTTTCATTTTTAGAATTTTCATTTGGTTCTCTTTTTTATTTTAATTTTCTACTAATATTTTCTATTTGTTAATTCATTACAGCATGTTTTCTTCTAAATATTTGAGATGGTCGTAACAGCTGTTTTAAAATCTTTATATGCTAATTTTATTTATTTTTTATTTTTTATGTGTTAATTTCAATATCTAGGTCACCCCAAAGTCACTTATTGCCTTTTGTCTCAAGGTTAAATCACATTTTTTTTTGTTTCTTCATAAATCTAATCATTTTGAATAACTTGGGCATTGTGAATAATACATTGCAGAGATACTGAAAAGTGTCTCTTTGAAGAGTATGTTTTCATTGTTTGTTTGTTTTTTTAATTGGGCAGTTAATTTGACCTCAGCTCAAATACTAACCCTGTTTTACCTACAGTGGAATAACCATTTTAGTTCTAGACTTAATTAGATTATTGAGAGTCTATCCCATGTTGTAGTTCAAGAATCAACCCAAGATTTTGGCCATGTTTATATACAGAATCCCTCTCTCCTCATTATGCCTATAGCTTTTACCTTCTCAAGATTTCCCTCTTTACCTTTTAGCTGTGTGATTTCCCAAACTCTGTTTCATGGCCCTCCAAGCTAGTAAGACTATGGATTCCTATTAGAATTTTAGCCAACCAGCAGTTAAGGCCTATCCTCAAGCAAAAAGTTGTATCAAAACAGAAAAGTTACCCTGTGCCATTAACTTTTTTCAAATATAAATTTATTTCCATTTTTTTTGGGGGGGGGGTTCCTCTAGAGTGCCTTCATATTATTTATTTTATATTTTAGATAGAGTTTGTAGTTGTTATCTGAGAATAGGTTGACCTAACAGAAGTTACTATCCATTATGGGTAACCTATTTGCGTTAACTTTTTATTCACTAAGAAATTAGTTTATAAATTAGTTTCCCCAGTACCTCCATGTTATAGTTGCCTGGTATTTGTGGTGGGTAGAATTTTCCCCACTGTACCACTGTAAAATATTTTATTTATTCTTTGATTTATTTATTTGTTTACTCTCCACATATTTATTGAGGACCTACTATGTTCTATGTATTGGATATATAAAATGAATAAAATATAGACTCTAATGCTATATTGTCTATTATAGTAGTTACTAACACACATATGGAATATTTGCATCATCCAAAGAGTTCTAATGAACTGTGTCAGTGTAGTGGAAAAGAAAAATATGAAAATCCATGAATAAAATATAGTATGATAAGTATCAGAATGAAGTTTTATACAAGGTATGGCAGCTGAACAGAAGTGATAATTCTTTATTGATATTACAGAACTTGAAAGGGGAGATGATGTTTAAACTGAAGTTGTAATGATTAGAAAGATTCGATCAGTCATTCCAGGGAATACAAACAGCATGTTAATAAGCTATGAAGACTTGAAATAGATGAGGAAACTATAAGAAAACTCCTGACTCTCACATATTTATTTTGATGTTTGGATGACTGATATAAGGACCATAGATAGAACATATTTAACATAAAGGTAATAAGTTTGGTTAAGGTCATGACAATTTTAAATGCCTATAGGACACTCAAGGAAGTTGGATGTATAGCTCTTGGGCTTAAAGAAGGGAGGTTTGAGTTGGAAACTCAGATTTGATGGCATAATACATTTTAGGTGGTTGCTAAATTTGTTAGCATGTTTGAGATGCCCTAGAGAGTGTAGAGGAAGACATGAAAGGCACTAACACATCTTGATTATTTAATATGCACCAAACATTCTGTTAGGCACTATACATGTGTTTGCGAAAAGTACAATTACAATTATACTTTGGTATTTGATAGACTTGGATTTGAATTCATGTTCTACCACTTTACTAAGTGTAATCGTGAGCAAGTTACTTAATTTCTCTAACCTCCAGTTTTCAAAAAACATAACTAAACTTCATAGGGTTTGCTGAGAATTAAATAAAAATAAATAAGAGTCCCTAGTACATGTTTAACTCCCAATAAATATAATCTGCTATTATTATTTTTGTTATCATTGCTATCATCATTATTTTATTTAGCCTTCATAATAAACTTAACAAACATAATAAAAAGTAACTTTATTGCCATCATATATCTAAAATTATTATGACTTACCTAAAGTTTCATGTTGACAAGTAGATGATACATAGCCAGAATTTAGGTGTTCTAATTTCGTTCACTAAATTGTTCTGTATTAATTTCTTGCAGAGATTAGAAACATTTATTATATTAAAAGAGTACATATATTTACTTTTTTCTTTTCTTTTTTTAAGAAAAGGGAGAGCAACTACAGACATGACTTTGAAGCAACTGCATAATCAAATTTCATTTCATGTAGTCTCTCCCTTTGCCAACATAGTTAGTGGTACTGAAATAATTACCCACTGCTATAGACAACTGAAAATAATAAATCTCAGGTGTTAGAATATTAACCAGGAACTTCAAAAATGTCCTCCATTAAATTTTGGGCAGGTAGCCTACATTTACTTTTAAATAGTTTGTTAAAACCAAAGGTCTTAACATATAAATATAGTGGTAGTAATTTGTACCACCCACCAATTTCAAGGGTTACATGAATGATTGAAAGAATTCCATGTCTTTGTAAAGAGTTATAAGAACACAATGATTTATTAGCATTCCAACTGCTGCCTTCGTTTTCCTTTCATGTCTTGACAATTCTTATCATAACTCCCTCAGCTGGTGATTTAGTAAGAGTAGTAAGCAGATCTCAGCTTTAAAATTACATAGCTCCCTTATTTAAAGCTGCATTTGTTCCAATGACAGGTTGCTCGTTTAGCAAATGTTATTGGTACTTTGTTATATATCAGATATTGTTTAGAATTGGGGACCCAAAAATGAAGAAGCATAGACTCTTTAATTGAAAGTTCATAGTTTAGTGAATATATTCTACAGAGACATAATCGTAGAAAGTTTTGTAATAGAGGGATGTTCAAGTTGCATGTGGAGGCTAGCCAAGGCAGTCTTCAAATAAGAGTTTAAATTTCAGTGTGATATTAGCAGTATGTAAATTTTAAAAACTCATTAAATTGAACACTTATGATTTATGCATTACAATGTACATAAATATTACCTAAAAAATAAAAAACTAAAGAGATATTGAGCTCTAGTTAGTAAGATAGCTTTATACAGGGATATGGGTTCACAATTTTGAGATGTCTTTCTGTGTATTCCAGGCATAATTAAATATATATATATATATATATATATATATGTGAATTAAAGAATGAAAATCAGGATTCTCAGTTGAGAAAAGGATTCCATATAAAAATATGTGGGTGAAATGGCAATTACCTTGTGGTGGTTGATTGCAATAGAATATCATCATAAAATCATGTTTTTTAATAGATATAAAAATAACTATTGATATATGGATATGTATGCATGAGTATACAGCTGTATATAATTGTACATATACATAATACATAAAAATATGTACATTTATGAATGTCTGTGTATACATATATAGATGCACATACATATATACATGATTTCTAACTGTGTCCACTAGGAGGGCCTAGAAGCAATAACACAATAATAGCAATAAGCACATCTAGCACCAAAACCTTGGTTTCTAAATATCATTCTTCATCAAAAAAACAAAAACAAAAACAAAAACAAAACAAAACAGAACTTCTTGAGAAAATGGCTTATTATAGGGTTGCAGCAGTGAAAGTTGAAAATAAGCCTGAACATCTTCTTATTCTGGAAAGTAAGAAAATACTCAAACTTAATGGTGACATGTAAAAAGAATACAGAAGCCAGCTTAAAGGGGCTTATGTTGGTCAAATACATCATCTGAGCATCAAAATAAATAATGACGGTAATGAATTATAACCTATTAAATAAAACAATATTCATGAATCAATACTGATATAAATAAAGATGTAAATACATGTATAAATAAATAAAATAATTGAGAGAGATAAGAGTTCTCCTTAAAGTACAGTGTTGAGTTTAGAGAAACATGGCAGAGTGAGAGATGTCTCTAGATTTCTCCCATTGAAACAACAATAGGCTGAACATCTAAAACTCAACAAAAAACACCCAAACTGCACACCAGCATGCCTGAGCATGGGATCTGTGCATAAGAGCTACCGCAGGTCTGAAACCGAGGTGTTAGGCAGTGGACTGAGAGAAATAAAGAAGTTGCCTCTCTCAGCCGCAGGAGCTCCCAGTAGGAGGAGGGGGAGGGGAGAAGGTGTGGTGAGTTCCCTGAATAGCCCTGCTTGGGAGTGCTGTGAGCTCCACGTGGCAAATGGCAGGGCCCAGTCATCAGGGCAGAAAACAGAGAAGCGAGATGGCAGAGAAACAACAGTTGTTTTTTAACAGCTGGGGTTGCAAAACCAGGACTGAGCCACAGCCCCAACTCCCAACACAGAGGGCCCCCCATCCTCTGATACCAATCGTGCAGATCCCCAGAGGAATCTGAACAAATGCTACCAAAGCTGTTGCTAACACTGACAGGGACTGAAACTGAGGGTAGCGAGTATGATCAAATATCTGCAAGAAAATGAAAAGACATTATTAAGGCAGGGATCCAAGGGGCTTAGATGCCACCCACTAGAAACCAAAAGTAAAGTACCTTCTTTGCAGTAGGCTAAAGAGATATCTTTATATAATAAACCTTCTTTCTGAAAAAACAGCAGAATACACTTCCATTAATGCCCAGGCAGGAAATAATCCATTAAACAACCATGGTGACAAGGCATCTCAAAAAGAAAGAGAAAAATCTCTGGAAAATAAGTTTGCAGACATAGAAATATGTGAGTTAAATGACAGAGAATTCAGGATGGTACTTCTGAAAAAACTCAGTGAGTTCTGAAATAAGTCATATCGACAATTTCAGGAATTAAAAAAAAAACAACTAGATGAGCAGAATGAGTTTGTTAGCAAGGAAATTGAAACCCTCAAAAAGAACAGAATAGATCTTCTGGAAATAAAGAATACACTGCAAGAGCTGAAAAATGAAATAGCAAGCTTGGGAAATAGAGTCAAGCAAATGGATTTCTCCATTGGGTCAAACCAGTGCTATTGAAGACAGAAATCTAGAAATAAATCAGAAGGAAGAAGAGAGAAAACAAAGAATGAAAAATAATGAAAGAAAAATACAAGAACTAGCTGATACCATCAGAAGAGGAAACATAAGGGACCAGAAAGCATTTTCAAACAACCAAATCTAAGGAATGAGCTGGAGTTTGGAATTCAAGAAATCAACCTAATTATTTTAACCCCAAAAGGCCTTCACCAAGACATATTGTATTAAAATTATCAAAAATCAATGACAAAGACAGAATTCTCAGTGCAGCCAGAGAGAAGAAAATGGTAACTTATAAAGGAAAAATCATTAGATTATCGTCAGACTCAGCGCAAACTTTACAAGCCAGAAAGGAGTGGAATCAAATATTCAAACTATTAAGTGAAAGGAACTACCAGCCTAGAATAGTGTATTCAGCTAAGCTCTCCTTTAGATATGAAGGAGATATTAAGACCTTTCCAGACATACAAAAATTGAGAGAATTCTCCACTATGAGGCCTGCACTACAAGAAATGCAGAAAAGGGTCAGCTCACCTAAAACAAAATGACAAAAAAAAAAAAAAATACATAATCAGGCGTAAGGTGACTATCAGGCAAATAGAAGCAGAGAAGTGCAACCCTTACTAAGAATGGGCATATAAGCTTAAATAATAAGAAGAGAATTGCTATAGCAAGTTAGTAATAAATGTTCAGCATACATAAGGACAAAATGAGACCACGATGATTGAAAAGGGGAAGATTCAAAGATCCAAATTTGCAAAAAGGAATGGAGATAAGGCACGCACAGAAGAAAATGGACGACTGTATATATATAACTATGTTTTACATATTCGTAATGGTAACCATGCACCAAAGATTCAGAACAGAAGTATATAACATAAAACAAGAAGAACAAGAGGGAAAACACACAAATGCCAACCAAAATAAAGAAAACAGAAACACAAGGACAAGGAAGCAATGGAAACACCAAGCTCCCAGAAAGCAAAAGATAAAATGCTTATAAGATCTCATATTTCAATAATCACCCTAAATGTAAATAGACTAAACTCATCAATAAAAAGGCACAGAGTTGCACAATGAATCAAAAAACAAAACCCAACCATATGCTGCCCAGGAGACACATCTCAGGTCCAAAGACAAATATAGACTCAAAGTGAAAGTGTGGAAAATGATATTTCAAGCAAATGGCATTCAGAGAAAAGTGAAGTAGTGCTACTAATATCAGACGAAACAGACTTCAAAATAAAAAATGTAAAGAAAGATACTGAGGGACACTTCATAGTGATAAAGGGAATCATGAACCAAGAAGACATAACACTTATTAATCTATGCTCCCAATCGGGGAGCCCCAAAATATATAAAGCAATTACTAACAGAACTAAAGGGACAAACAGATTAAAACACTGTTGTAGTAGGGGACCTACATATCCCACTGTCAGATATGGACAGATCATCCAAACAGAAAATCAGTAAGGAAATACCATCCTTAAATGACACATTAGACCAACTGGACATAATTGACATTTACAGAGCCTTCCATCCCAAAACCACTGCTTATACATTCTTCTCTAGTGCACATGGAACATTCTCAAGGATTGACCACATACTGGGACAAAGAGATAGCCTCGACAAATATAAGAGACTTGAAATCATAACAACCATATTCTCTGATCATAAGCCTTGAAACTAGAGATCAACTGCAAAAAGAAAGCGAGAAGAACCACAAATACATGGAGATTAAACAACATACTACTGAAGAATAACTGGGTCAGAGAAGAAATAAAAAGAGATCAAGAGATACATAGAAATGAATAAAAATGATAGTACGACATATCAAAACTTTTGGGACACTGCAAAAGTGGTCATAAGAGGAAAGTTCATATCATTACAAGCCTGTCTCCAAAACCAATGAGCCCAAATAAACAACTTAACGCTTCATTGTAAATAAGTGGAAAAGGAAGAACATGAAGCTAAAGTCAGCAGAAGGAAAGAAATCATCAAATTTAGAGCAGAAATAAATGAAATTGAAAACAAAAAATGATAGAAAAAATAAATGCAACAAAGAGCTGATTCTTTGAGAAGTTTAATAAAATTGATAAACCCCTGGCTAGACTCATTAAAGAAAAAAGAGAAAGGCCATAAATAGATAAAATCAGGGATGAAAGAGGGGAAATTATGACAGACACTGCAGAAATACAAAGGATCATGCAAGCATACTATTAAAGAGTATATAACACCAAATTTAATGACTAGGAGAAATGGACCAGTACTTAGAAAAATATAACCTTCCTAGACTGAATCAAGAACTGGAAAATCTAAATGGACTGGTCAGCAGTTTGGAAATTTAAACAATAATCAAAAGCCTACCAAAATATAAAAGTCCAGGACCAGATGGCTTCACCAGTGAATTCTACCAAACATTCAAAGATGAAATACTTATTCTCCTCAAACTCTTCCAAAGAATCGGAGAGGAAGCAATACTTCCCAACTCATTTTATGAAGCCAATATTACCCTGATACCAAAACCTAGTAAAGATAACACAGAAAAGAAAGCTATAGACCGATATCTCTCATGAACACAGATGAAAAAATCCTAAAGA
>NW_011889002.1:2385584-2398788 GCF_000151845.1 Pteropus vampyrus | reverse complement strand
ACATATCAAAACTTTTGGGACACTGCAAAAGTGGTCATAAGAGGAAAGTTCATATCATTACAAGCCTGTCTCCAAAACCAATGAGCCCAAATAAACAACTTAACGCTTCATTGTAAATAAGTGGAAAAGGAAGAACATGAAGCTAAAGTCAGCAGAAGGAAAGAAATCATCAAATTTAGAGCAGAAATAAATGAAATTGAAAACAAAAAATGATAGAAAAAATAAATGCAACAAAGAGCTGATTCTTTGAGAAGTTTAATAAAATTGATAAACCCCTGGCTAGACTCATTAAAGAAAAAAGAGAAAGGCCATAAATAGATAAAATCAGGGATGAAAGAGGGGAAATTATGACAGACACTGCAGAAATACAAAGGATCATGCAAGCATACTATTAAAGAGTATATAACACCAAATTTAATGACTAGGAGAAATGGACCAGTACTTAGAAAAATATAACCTTCCTAGACTGAATCAAGAACTGGAAAATCTAAATGGACTGGTCAGCAGTTTGGAAATTTAAACAATAATCAAAAGCCTACCAAAATATAAAAGTCCAGGACCAGATGGCTTCACCAGTGAATTCTACCAAACATTCAAAGATGAAATACTTATTCTCCTCAAACTCTTCCAAAGAATCGGAGAGGAAGCAATACTTCCCAACTCATTTTATGAAGCCAATATTACCCTGATACCAAAACCTAGTAAAGATAACACAGAAAAGAAAGCTATAGACCGATATCTCTCATGAACACAGATGAAAAAATCCTAAAGAGGATACTAGTGAACTGAATACAGCAACATATTAAAAAGATTATACACCACGATTAAGTGGGCTTAATCCCAGAGGCACAGGGATGGTTCGACATATGCGAATAGATTAATGCGATACGTCACATAAACCAATTAAAAAATAAGAATCATATGATCATATCAATAGATGTAGAAAAAGGCTTTGACAAGATACAACACCCATTTATGATAAAAATATTTAACAAAATCGATATAGAAGGAAAGTACCTCAACATCATGAAGGTCACCTATGACAAACTTTCAGCCAACATTATACTTAATTATGAAAAACTAAAAAACTTCCTCTAAGATTGGGAATAAGGAAAGGCTGTCCACTATGGCCACTGTTATTCAATATAACATTGGAGGTCCTAGCGAGTGCAATCAGACAAGAGAAAGATATAAAAGGCATCCAAACAGGAAACAAAGAAGTCAAACTGTTACTATTTGCAGATGACATGATTCTCTATACAAAAAAATCCTAAAGACTCCACAAGAACACTACTAGAAACAATAAGCGAATATAGTAAAGTTTCTGGATACAAAATCAATGTTCAAAAATCCATAGCGTTCCTATACTCTAATAATGAATTGTCAGAAAAAGAAGTGGAAAAAATAATTCCTTTTGCAATTGCAACACAAAGAATAAAATATCTAGGAATAAATCGAACAAAACATGTAAAGGACCTATATAATGAAAACTATAAGATCCTATTAAAAAAAATAAAACAAGATACAAAGAAATGGAAAGAGATTCCGTGTTCTTGGATTGGAAGAATCAACAGTTAAAACAACCATATTACCTAAAGCATTATACAGATTTAATGCAATCCCCAGCAAAATTCCATTGGCTTTTCTTAAAAGAAATAGAAAAAAAAAATCATCAGATTTGTATGGAAGCACAAAAAACCCCAGATTGTCAAAGCCATCCTGAGAAAAAAGAATGAGGCTGGAGGCATACTCTGCCTGACTTCAAATTATACTACAAAGTGACAATAATCAAAATGGCATGGTATTGGCAGCAAAACAAACACAAGGACCAGTGGAAAAGAATTGAGAGTCCAGAAGTAAACCCTTATTTGTATGGGCGAATAATTTTTGACCAAAAAGCCAAAAATATACAGTGGAGAAAGGAAAGTCTCTTCAATAAATGGTGCTGGGAAAACTGGAAAGCCACCTGTGAAAGAATGAAACTAGATTGTCTATCACCACACACCAAAATTAACTCGAAATGGATTAAGGACCGGAATATAAGACCTGAAACAATAAAATGCATAGAAGAAAACATAGGAACTAAACTCAACGACCTTGGACTTAAAGAGGATTTTATGAATTTGACCTCAAAAGCAAGGGAAGTAAAAGCAAAAATAAATGAATGGGACTACATCAAACTAAAAGGCTACATCAGCAGAAGAAACTGTCAACAAGGTAAAAAGACAACAACAATGGAAAAATGTCTATTCGGATCCTCTGCCCATTTTTTAAATTAGATTTTTTTTGTCCTTGAGTTTGTAAGAGTTATTTATATTTTTTTGATATTAACTCTGCATCAGATACATGATTTGAAAATATTTTCTCCTATTCAGTAGGTTGCCTTAACATTTTGTTGATGGTTTCCTTTGCTATGCAGAAGCTTTTTAGTTTAATATAGTTCCATTTACTTATTTTTGCTTTTGTTGAATTTGCTTTTGGTGTCAAATCCATAAAAACATCTCCAAGACCAATGAGTTCTATGTGTTCTTCTGGGAGTTTTATGAGGTCTTACAATCAAGTCTTTTATCCATTTTAAGTTAATTTTTGTGTGTGATAATGTTCCAGTTTCATTCTTTTGCATGCAGCTGTCTAGTTTTCCCAACACCGTTAATTGAACAGATTATCCTTTCCCCATTATATATTCTTGGCTCCTTTGTCATTAATTAGTTGACTATATTAGCAGGAGTTTTTTTTTCTTTTGTTTTGTTTTGTTTTTCCCTGGGCTCTCAATTCTGTTCCATTGACCTGTGTCTGTTTTTATGCTAATAAAATACTGTTTGGATTACTATATCTTTGTAATATAGTTTGAAACTATGGAGAGTGATACCTCCAGCTTTGTTCTTTTTCAATCTTGCTTTAGCAATTGCAAGCCATTTCTTGAAGGGAGATCTGAGTAGCACCTCTCCATAACTACCATACCTACCCTTTGGAAAGAATTTACTCTCTGCTTTCTACCCAGTAGCTGATGTGTGCTGGGGGGTGGGAGGAGGGAAGACAAAGATTTATTTAATTCTTTAATGGGGAATCAGCATGATGACAAAGATAGTTCAATAAAGGATAGGAGGAACTATTATATCTAGTTAGTGGCTGAAAAGATGCTGAAATAAGATTGTAAATTAAACTGAAACCGATTGATGCCCTATAAAACAATGAAGCTGTAATCTATAAGAGTTATATTTTCTACTGGACAGAAATAAATTGCAGCATATAGATCTTCTATAAGTTAACATTAACTTTAGAGTCTGATTTTAATAGTAAATAGTCAAATAAAGTTACTTTCTCCTAAAACAATGGTTTTCAACTGGAGGCAAATTTGCCCTCTCTTTGCCCTGGTGTATTTGACAGTGTCTGGAGACATTTTTGGTTATCACAACTGAAGGGAAGAAGGTATGCTAGTGGCATCTGATGGGTAGAGACCAGGAGTGCTGCTAAATAGCCTACAATACACAGGACAGCTCCCACAACAAATAATTACCTGACCCAAAATGTCAATAGCTCTGAGACTGAAAATCATGTACAGATAACACTCTAGATGCCTTATTAAACAATGCTCTAGCACGATACTGAAAGTGCATATGAAGCAAATTTTTAATGTCTCTCAACCTCATTCTCTTAACTGTAAAATTGGGATGATCGTACCAACTTCATATAGTTTGCAGGTGAGTTAAATTAAACAATTGTGATTGCTTGTATTTTTACAAAGATGGCTACACAAATATATATCCTATTCCAAGTGGGGGTTATGTCCCTACTCTTGAACTTGGATGAATCTCTGTAACTGTCTCTCCCAATAGAACAAAATGGAAGTGACTATATGGGGCCAGGTCATAGAAAGCAATAAAGTTTCCTCTTGGCTCTCTTCTTCGGGACACCACCTTGTTCCGTAGCAATAGTCAACCAATACAAAAATACCCACGCAGTCCTTAGTGCAATGCTTGGTTCATAATAAATGCATAATTGGTCACTATTTTCTGCAGTATTCATACTTTGTAGTTTTAGTATTTTTAATGAGTATTTAATTAGTAACTGACATTTAATTTGTTGTTTTACTCCGTTTCTATGCACTAGAGGGCTCTCTATCCATGACAGAAGGCCCTCATACATCAAGTGCAGTTTTCTAACAGAGGCACCAGGTGGAGCCAGTCCCTAATTTTTCACTGTCCCTTTCAGAAGGTGAACTTGACAAAATGGAAAAGGGCTTTAGAATTAATACACTAGTATATGTGAGGAAGATGTGTTAGACAATACTCTGTAAATACATCCTAAAAATCAAGCTTATTTTGATGAATAATGCTGCCCCTACACTAGATGTGCAGACAAAAGTCAAGAACAAGATTTTTATTTTAAATGTGGCAGAGCAGGTGACATTTTCTTTAACCCCCGAAGAGGAGAAGGGATCTGCAAGTCTATGATTTCTAAACAATGTTGTACCTAATCTCTGCCACATCTAGAAACATGGCAAAGCAGTCTTTATGCTGTAGTTAGCTTCTGATGGCCAGAGGATAATTCTGAATACTCTTTTACAAGGTCCTAACATTTGTTCCACTACTTTAACTTAAAATTTTAAAGTTTCCATTTTTTCTAGTACTTTGTTTTGTATACACAGGATATTATGGCCTAGTGACTGAAAACGGGTTGTCATTATGATTTCAGGAAACCTGGTAACCAAATCCCTTAAAATAAATGGCCTGAACCAAATACTTTGTAAGTCTTCTCTTTTCTCAACAAATTCAAAGCAGACTTTACCCATAATCATTCACAGTAACCTGAGAAGATTGGCAACCTGAAATTATGATGACAGTCTACCAGTCTCCTTGTAACTCTTTAAGGCCGTCCCCTACCCTAAGATGCCTCAAATATAGCTGGGGCTTTAATAGAACAATTGTCTTGAGAATAAAGGGGTTTTTGTGGTCAGCTTATCTGATTAGAGCATTACACTAAAAGGTCAGGACTTTGCAGCCTGGTAGAGTACAAATCAAAGGGGGCCTGAGGTTGGGGAGAATTAAACTCTGAAAGGCTGATTCTCTAAGAGTACCCTATAACCACAACTCAACCCCAACTCTAGCTGACCTGCCACCTTGCTGATCAACTACAATGAGAACTGAAGGAGAAATTAAGGTTTGGTCAATTCAAACTTTATCTTATGTCAGTGATTAAAACAAAGCAAAACCAAAGACAAATATATGGTAAGTCAGTAGAATTATGTTCCTACCTAACGTGTATATAAAGGATGAGATTTTTCAGGTTTAACTTATAGCAATGGTTCATCATTTTGTGGTCACAAGATGTATAAGCAACATGCTTTTTGGTAACACACTAGTAAATTAGCAAAAACTGTCTTCTTTGGCTTAACCACAAATTGTAGACTATGAGAGACTCAGAGCACATCCAATCCCTCCCAGCTAGTTCTGGAAATTCTCAGTGAGTTTCATGCATATGCCCCTAAGAAGCCCACTTCTTAGCCCTCTTAGTTCCTCAAAATTGCCTTATAGAGCTGATGTAGCAGTGGTGACATGCTCACTGCACCTTTTAGAGGCTAGTTGGCTGGGTCCCAGGGTCATTGATTCTGACAGGATTTAGGTCACTGCTTGGATGGCCCCCTACAACTTCCCATCAATGGCTGCTACTTCATTTCATGTTCTCAATAGCCTGTAAGTGCAGTGACTGGACTATGTTGAGGTAGGGGAAACATCCTGTATCCCTATAGCTGTTGTCCTTTATTCAAAGTCCACCTTCTAGAGCTTACCTTCTAAGGGCTCTTTCTCAAATCTATGAGGAGCCAGTCAGGCATTCAGTGGTATGAGCAGTCACTCACATCCCCCAACCCTTCCAAAAATGATAAAAAGCCATATTCTGTGGCCCAAACCTGTACACCTCTACCTGGGGTGACTTTATTCTCACAGGCCATTTTTTATTTTCTTACAAAAAATAAAACGATTGAACGACGACTTACAAAAACCCAAGCACAATTTTGTTTCTTATAATCTGAAAGAATATAATCAACACATTGGGTAAATCTTGAAGGCAGAGATAGGTGTGAGTATTGGCGTCCTTAAAAAAAGTAATTCTGGAAAATTTTCTTAGTGCCAGGTCCTTAAAGAAGAGTCTCTAATGGGCACAAACTTAATGGTTCCATCTTAAGAAAAAGTACAAAAATTCAAGTTTACCGATTTACTATCTGGAATAGTGCTCCCTGCCCTGTGGAGTAGCTTTAACTTAAACAAACTAAGACTATGAACAGCCTAAAAGTACAACTTCAGTTCCCTGCAGTCAGTAGAAGGCTGAATCTCTCCATATTACAATTGTAAGTAAACTAATGAAAAGTCAGTATTTCAGAGAGTAAAATCAAAGAACTTTCAAACTGAAGGTAACTTGGAGACAGTTATGAGCTGAATTGTGTTCCCCCAAATTCATTTGTTGAATTCTTAATCCCCAGTACCTCAAAAGGTGACTGTAATTGGAGATAAAACCTTTAAAGAGGTGATTAAGGAAAATGAAGTCCTCTGGGTTGGCCTTAATCCAGTATGACTGGTGTCCTAATAAGAAGAGATTAGGACACAGACATGCACAGAGGGAAAATCATGTGAGGACACAGGGAGAAGACAGCCATCTAAAGCCAAGGAGAGAGGCTTCAAAAGAATCCAAACCTGCCAACACCTTGATCTTAGACTTTTAACTTCCAGAACTGTGAGAATATAAATTTCTGTTGTTTAAGCCACCCAGCCATATTTCGTCATGGCTATCTAAGAAAACCACTTAGTCTGTTTCACTTTACTTCTAAAGAATCTTAGGCCCAGCATTACACAGCTTATATCAGTGCTAGGTCCAGGCCCCAGGGATCCTTATTCTCAGCCCGAAGGCCTTTGTACCTGCCATACCTCCCAATCTGACTTGTCTGATTTCCAGAAATGAGAGGGAAGGATGATGGAAAGAGCAATGACACAGAGTTGGAATCTAGCTCATCATGTGAAAGGAATGGATGGGAAAATGATTTGCTGACTTAATAGTTTCTTATAAAATTCTATGACTCTTGGGCTACCTTATTAATGACTTTCTGTTGCTTTGCGTTCTTATTACCATTCCTAGCTTTGTACCTAAGTGGGAAAAATGATTGGTTGTAGACATTCTAAAGTGACTTCAGCATGATTTTCAAATATGTGGAACCATGTTGGACAGATGAGCCTAAACCTTACCAAGGGGGGTCTTATTCTTTCCTTTGGTATTCACATCTCTGATTTCTTGATTGTCTTCCAGAACCTCCGCTGATGGGAAAAATCTAGGACAGCTGGAGAATTTGTAGTAGGGGAGTTTAAGTAAGTGATAATTAAATTATTTTTTGTAGTTCTACTTTCTGTTGTTTTTTTTCTGAGCATGTGTACATTTTAGGCTTTTTGTTTATTTGTTTCTAACACTACAGCCTCGGACTGCAAAACTAATTTTCTTTCTCAATCCTCTGTTAGTTTCAGATGACAAGCTTTTAAATGCATAGCTCTGTTAGTTTTAGGGAGCCTTAAGACACATTATCTTGTAGCCTTCCTGTCCCCTGCTATATATACTCTTGTTGTTGTCATATCCTAGGGTGTTCTAAATCTCTGATTTCCTCCTTTGAGTGGTTGCCTCCCATTTATTTTACTTAGAGATAAGGCAAAGCTTTTGAATCTAAATGAAGCATGGCTAACTGAGCTTGGTCTGTTAAGAAGTATCTGGATAATCCTGAGGTCAAAAAGAAAGTGTGAAATGCCTGGAGACTATTTCTCAGAAAACCCATCGTTTTCTCCACAATTCTATAGATGAAATTCAAGCTTCTCCACTTGGTTTCCACTGATTGGTGTGATTGACGCAGTGCCAAGCATTGTGCTTTGAACTTGGTGGCTTGTGACCTAGACTGCCTGTCACAAACACCAATATATGTGGCTGAGACTACCGATCAAGTCTACACAGGCTGTTATTATTCTGCTTGTGAATGCTCCAGATCAGAACTCTGGTGGCCATGAAAACTGTACTTACATTCACTTTTAGCACATGGAGAAGTAAAACATACCTGATTTATAGGGATCGATAGATAACACAAAAGATAGTCTCACTTAAAAACAGTATCCAAAACATTCTAATCAAGGCTATTTATATTGGCACCATAAAACAGTTTAACTCCTGAAAAGGATGCGTTATAGAACAAAATACTAGTTTTAATTTTTTTTTAACAAACCTTTAAAACATGTTCTAATTTAAGGTCTGGCCCTTGTAAAATTTTCTTAGTTATGTGGTTACCTGTAAATGATACATAAAGTAATTACTTTTAAGCTTTTCAAATTAGCTGTTTAACAATGGTGAACAAATGCACTTTGTTTCAATTAAAAATAGAAACTCTTCATACTGAATTTCTTTTACATTGCTTATATCCAGATTTAATAACAATCCCCTCCACTTAATTCCTTATTAATCTACTGCTTTCCCCTCAATAAAGTGATGTTATAAATTAAAGGAAGAAATTGCCTTCCTTGGATTTTATTAATCTCAGGCCTTTCAGGGAAGACAGGCAAAGTTCTTGTTGCTTCTATTTGCAAGCACTTAAGCCTCTTTGGAGAAGTTTCTTCAATGCATGGCTCAACTTTTTGGAACTCTGGAGAACTCTGGAGAGCTCAAGTGATAAATAGTTTGGAAATGAAGATCAAACAGAAAGCATTAGTAGAACTGGGAATGTTTAGTCTAGAGAAAAGGAGAATGAGTAGAGACATACTTTTCCTAACTGTCATAAACAGGATGAAAGCAATTCTTCTTTTTCACCACAGTAAGGAAGAACAAGTGAATATAGGCAGAAGCAAAGGATTTGACTTTAACATAATTTCTTTCAGTTTTTTAAAAAATGTATATGTAAATAAATATGTATCTTTTAGTTTTTTAAAATACATATATATGTATGTGTATGCATATATATACATATATATTATATATATACACATATATATATGTGTACACATATATATATGTGTGTGTGTGTGTGTGTGTGTGTGTATATATATATATATATATATGAATGAAATGCTTAGTAACTCAAGAAATTACTCTAGAATAATTTCAGAATGCTATGCCACAGGTCAATCTGGAGATTAAGAATGTAGCAATACTCACTAAGAGGAGTGGAACATTCATGTTATAACAGAGTGAGAAATACTTTCCATTGATAATTGAAATAATGGTGTTTACTTCTAACAGGAATTTAACATTCATCACATATTGATCAAATGCCTTCTTTAGGCACTGAAGAATTCATGGTACCTAGCCTTCACAGAGCGCTTGCTATATGGATACTGCTCTAAGAGCTTTACACATAGAAATTGATTTAATCCTCATAATAGCCATATTAAGTAGGTATTATTCTTTTTCTATTTTTCCAGGTGAGAAAACTGAAGCATAAAAGGAATTTAATTATTTGCCCAAAGTCACACTGTGAGGTTATAAATAAAAGAGTTAAGATTTGAATCTATATCCATTAGTATCCTCTGAGAAGCCAACACCAAGGTAAGATTAGACATGCATGAGATTTATTGAGAGAAACACTTATAAAGGATAAAGGAGAAGAAACATGAAGAGTGGGCAGGAAAAAGCTTTAGATCGAGATGCAGGTGTGATATCTGTAAAAGGAGAGAAGGAAGGAAGGGCTGGATAGGAAGAGCCTCAGACTGCACATCTTAGGTAATCTTGGCCATGCAGATAGATAAGGAGTCTTTGGGTCAAAGTTGGAAGAATCCCTCATTGAGCACAAAGAACTTAGTGCTAGTTCCTCCTTGTTGCTTATTGACTAGGGGGAGTCTACGGAAAGTATGGTCTGCCACAAATACTGTGAGGGATCCAAAGCAGCCATTGGGGGCTATGGCCCCTATAGTAGAATCTTTTGAAGGGAGATCTATCTGTGTGGGGCACTACAGAAGTAAAGCTGTGTGGCATGAATCCCTGCTCTTAATCCTTCTATTATGCTATCTTCCTGGGCCTCATACTTTGAGAGAGTATGTAATGAAAGATGTAGCCCCATAGCAATAAAAGGCTTGAGCAGGAAAAAGAGGCGCTTCATTACAAAGCTCTAGGGGCTCTATTCACACAGAGAACAATGTCAGTGGTGTCCCTAAGTCACACAAGGCAATGACTCTGGTAATAAAGAGCTGGATAGTAATCTTTTAATCTAAACATACTTGTAAGTTTTGCTCTGGGGCAGACACCATCATCCCATTAAATCTCATAAAACTTTTTAGCCAATATTTAAATATTTTTTAACGCTTACTAAATGCCAGGTACTGTGTTAAGTACAATGGGAAATACTAAGACCTAAAGCCTTAACTTTTCCATCCAGTGGTTTACCCAACAGGGAAGATATCATTAATATAAATAACCATACACATATGAGGACAAAGAAAAAGTGCCACACAATGCACATATATGGTGCTATGGAAGTTTCGGGAAAAGAGAAACTACTTCCCATTGGGAAGACTGGAGATTTCATGAAGGAAAAAGCAATGGTTTTGTTTCCTCAAATGCACCTATGGTGGCTGGGAAAACCTTAATATTTATTGCAATGGAAGAAAGTAACAAAAGACTGCCACAGAAGTAGAAAACCAAACATTAAATGACAATATCATGATTCTCATAAGATATAAAAAATATCTAAGTCCAGACCCCAAATGAAATTATTTTTTATTATAATAAGAAACAAAGATTTACTTTCTATCTGTACTAATTCTCTAGGGTTGTCATAAAAAATTCCACATACTGGGTGGCTTAAAGCAACAGAAATTTATTGTTCCACAGTTCTGGATGCTAGAAGTCCAAGATCAAGGTGTCAGCAGGGCCATGCTTTCCCCTAAAGCCTCTAGGTGAGAATTCTTCCTTGCCTCTTCCAGCTTTTTATAGTCCTAGAGGTTCCTTGGTTTCTAGATGCATCATTTCAGTCTGTCTCTCTCTTCACATGACATTCCCCATGTACTTCTGTAACTTCACATGACCATGATCCTTCTGTATTTCTTTTTATATAGATACCAGTCATATTGAGCAACACCCACCTAGGGGTGTTGCCACTATTATTAGTTAGGATGAGGTCATGTTAGAGTTCATCAGATTTCCTAGGTACTAAGAATTGTGAAAAGAAAATAAGCTTAAAGCCCTAAATATTTATATCATTAAATTAGTATATTTTATACATCAAAATATAATATTGAAATCCCTGAATACATTTTTAAAATAATAAAAATATTTTTAAAACATTCAACAAAAATATTAATTTTCATCACTTCTTAGACTTCCTGAATCAATAGTTTAATACTCAAACAAGCTGTTAAAGTTTACTATTTCAGGGTAGATTCTTCTCAGAAAAGGTAAGAGGTAAAGTGCTAACTCCAGGTTCAGACTCTTTCAGATCACAAGAATCTGTTCCTTTGTTCTTGAGAAACAGAAACAACAAGACATATTTCACTATTTCACAAACTTATTTAGATGCAGTTAGGCTGAGCTCATTAACTAGTTTAAATATGGAGTTATCCACATTTGGCAGATTGTATTTTCAAAGATGGCCACGAAAATACAAAATACATTTCATTGCACATGCTCTACTTATAATGTGACGTTGGCACTTCTCCATTGAGAAGTAGTATCTATGTCCTCTCTCCTTGAATATGGACAAGGTTTAGTGATTGGCTGCTAATGAACAGAATGCCCTGAAAGCAAAGATGAGTCACTTCCAAGACAAGATCATGAAAAACATACAGCTTCTGTCTTGGTTTTCTCTTTCCCCCTTTCCTTCTCCTTTTTTCTCTCTCTATCTCTCTGTCTTTCTGTCTGTCTCTCTTTCTCTTCTCTCCCTCTTCCTTTCATTCTTTTCCCCTTTCTTTCTTCCAAAACTTTGGAACTCAGCCACTGTGTTGTAAACCACATTTTGGAATTCAGGCCACAAGGAGAGGCCACATGTGGGTGTTTGAGCCAAAAACTCCAGCTAAATTCATGGCCATCAGCCAGCATCAACCTCCAGATAAGTTGCATGAACAAGACTTCAGATTATTCCAACTGAAGCCCAGACACCATGGAGCAGAGACAAGATGTCCCACTATTTTTTGGACATATTCTTGTCTAACAGAATCTATGAGGATAATAAAAGATTGCTTTATGCCACTAAGTTTTGGGATAATTTATTATACAGCCATAGTTACAGGAATAGCATATACTCAGCAAAAGAAAGTTGTGAAGCTAGATTCTTAAGTGACATATCTGTTGATGTTGCTAGAACTTTATCCAGGCCTATGAGAAAGATAATCTTTTAGAAGTAAAGAGGAAGGAGTACTAATGTTGAAAGGCCCTTAAAATATATGAATTTTTAGGCTGCTAATAATCTAGAGCATTTACTACAAGATGCCTCTGAACCCAAGATCCCATGGCCTGGCTACTGCTTCTTACTCTGTGGTTGACCACGAACATTTAGTGCCCTTGAAACTAAGATGACAATCTATATCAGTTTCATTTAAGGTAACCACATACAGAATATTAATTAATTTTTATAAGAGAGAGAGTAGCTTGCTAAAGATGGCTATGATTTTGGAGATTTCAAATTTTCTGGGATAACTAATATGCTATGTATTACTGTTGAGAAAAGGCTCCCTCTCTCCTTTTTTTTTCTTTCTTCTCCATCCTCCAGCCTTCTTTATTTACTTTTATTTCTCTTTTGGTGGTGTCTACTTGTATATGAATGACAAAGACAAAAAAGCTAAGGGAAAAGGAACAAACTCATTTTTATTAAAGTTGATATAAATGTATTATGTAATTTAAATATCAATTGTATGTAGATCTTAAAATTGCCCTCCTTCCTACCTATTATTGAACTTTTCAGTTGAAACAATATATTTGTCTTAAGCCCTCATCTGAAATGTGTAAAACTTCCTAATTAAATGCAATAATGTATCAACATGGAATTCATCAGTTAATTCTAAATCAATAACTTGACAACTGCAAGGTCACCATTGAAGAATCATAGGATACTAAATCTTTAAAAATGGATAATAATTCAGAGGTCATCTAATTAATTAAACCCTTCTTTTACCAGCCACTGAAGTGAAGTTACTTGCCTATTAATTTGAAGCTGTCTTTAAAATCTGTACCTATCTAGCCCACCACCATCACTGGTCTT
>NW_011889002.1:2345404-2385534 GCF_000151845.1 Pteropus vampyrus | reverse complement strand
AATTTAAATATCAATTGTATGTAGATCTTAAAATTGCCCTCCTTCCTACCTATTATTGAACTTTTCAGTTGAAACAATATATTTGTCTTAAGCCCTCATCTGAAATGTGTAAAACTTCCTAATTAAATGCAATAATGTATCAACATGGAATTCATCAGTTAATTCTAAATCAATAACTTGACAACTGCAAGGTCACCATTGAAGAATCATAGGATACTAAATCTTTAAAAATGGATAATAACTCAGAGGTCATCTAATTAATTAAACCCTTCTTTTACCAGCCACTGAAGTGAAGTTACTTGCCTATTAATTTGAAGCTGTCTTTAAAATCTGTACCTATCTAGCCCACCACCATCACTGGTCTTCGGGATCTTCATGGCAACAAATGACTTAGGTTAAAAAATGAGGTTCAGGTCATAAGATTGAAAATAGGAACATGCTGGTGGTGGCAGAAGGTTGAAGAGGGACCAGAGATGAAGATGGAAAGTTAATATGTGACTATTTACCCATTTAATTTTATGTAGCAGTGTCTAATCTTTGATTGTATTTAAATCTCCTAATTACACTTAAAGAAAGTGCCAAGTTTCATATCAACTGTATCCAAACTGCAGCATACATATATATATTTTTGTATACTTTAGTCCCCATACAATACATTTCCTTTCATATGTTTTCCAAAGGAATCTTCTCGGATCCAAGTCTCACTCTTATTTATGTGATGGAATTATAATTTTTAAAGTACACTATTAAGCTGGTAGAAATTTTTCAATTGTTCTAAAAATGTGTTTATTCTACCTTGCACTCTATTGACTTTTTCATTTCTGGGTGTCTGTTTCCTCAGCTAAATAAGTTTATATTTAATCATTCTCAAAACTTAGACCCATTTCATTTGAGAAAGAAAACTTCTTTTACTTTCAGACATTTCCCAAGGTGGGTAGGGTCTGAGGTCTGGGGAATATGCTTCTTCTTTTAAGCTGGAGTAAACCTTGAAAAGGTTTTAGCAGGTTTTAGATCCTTGTCTGATTAAGATCTGCTTAATAAGTAGGAGAAAGAGAAACTGAAGCTGTGCTTCAGTTGTGAATACAAGTGTTAAAGATCCTTTTTAATATCCCTGGTCTGTGATTTTAGGACTTATAGAAAACAAATTGCAGCCCTATTATTCAAATGTAGTATTTTTATTACAGAAGTGAAAAGATTTATCTTAGAATACAGGTGTCCATCTTGAATGTTTCCCAGGTGTGATAGCGTTGCTTTCACTTGGGTAAACAATCAACTCTCAAACAAAAATCCTCATTTGGCCCCATAATCCCCTTCCAGCTGCTGCCTCATTTATCTTCTTGCTTATCTAGCAAAATTCTCAATGGAGTTATTATGGTCTCGGTATCCACTTCCTCACCCTCTAAGATTCTTCCTAAGATATTCTGGTCCATGTCTCGAATAATTTCCATGTTGCCAAATCCAGCACTCTTCTAAAGTCCTATTCTTATTCATTCCCTCAGTATCTTTTAACAGAACTGACTACTTCCTGAATTGGAATCTCTCATTTCTCTGAGTCTATATTTACCTGGTTTTCCTCGTACCTCTCTAGCTATTGTTGATGTTTTCTTTGATGGATTGTCATCTTCATCTTGACCTCTAATATGTGGAAGGGTCCCCAAGGCATAGTTCTAGGCTTTCTCTTCTATCTACATTGTCTCTCTAGGGAAATAATTTTTTCCTACGGCTTGAGATGTCAATTATATGCCATGACTCTCAGATTCTCTTTTTCATTCCTGACTTTTCCCTTGAGCTCCAGACTTGCATATCTAACTTTTTCATTATCTCCATTTGAATTTTTAATAGTATGTCAAATATAAAGTTAATTTTCTTCTATCCTTCAACCTTTTCTCCCCCAGTCTTTCTAATCTACTTACCTCAAAACTTATGGCTTGATTTTTCTTTTCTAATCCATTAGTCAGGTTGGTGGTTCTTTCTCCAAAAGATATCTCAAATCCACCCACCTCACGCCATCTTTATTGTTATCATGCTCATCTAAACCACCATCATCACTTATGTGGATGGCTACAATTGCCTCTGGATGTTTCCCTGCTTCTGTTCTACCCCTCTACAATCCCTTTCCACATGGCAACCAGAGAGATGTTCTAAAAATGTAAATCATATGTCATTTAATCCTTAAAACCATTTAGGTATTTCCTTTCCAAAGTATTTAGAATAAAATATACACCTTTTTTCCCCCAATTTATAAGAGTCCAGTTGACTTGGTCCATACATAACTAACTCCTTGTTATCTTATGCCATTTTCTCCCCCACTTCCTCTATCACAGGCATTTTGTTTGTCTTTTTGCTCCTCCAATATGCCATGATGCTTTCCACCTTAGGGTCCTTATATGTGATTTCCCCTTTACACCTTTGCATAGCTGATTCCTTCTTATTTGTTACTGTTAGTCCCATAGATCAAACTTCCCTCATGATTCAGTTCAAAGGAAGCCTTCCCTCTCATCACTACTCCCAGTTCATTTCCATTAAAGCCCTTACTATTGGTTGCAATTACAGGCTTGTTTGTAATTCACTTGTTGTCATTCATCACCCACAAAAATGTGAGCTCCATAAGTGTTGGGACTTGTTCTGACTTATTATTAGCTGCATCACTGCTGTCTAGAACAATGCTTATGCACAACGAATATTCAATAAGTATTCGTTAAATGAATGAATGAATCTGTTTTTAGATGATTCAAGCTATTTTTTCTTGATTGCCTGACAATCTACACCTTGGAACATGGTTTGTTTTCAACTTGTATTCAAAGATCACATAGAACTTTAAGAGATTAGACGGCTATCCTAGTTTTTAAGTCTTAGCTTTTAAACAGTATATTCCTTAATAATGGCAAATAATAGAAGGGAAGTTATGAGAGCAATCAGACTTTCACTACCAGAATTTAATCTTTTCTATTATCTGTACTCTTTGTCAATTTTATTTTACATAAATTGAAAAATGTGATCGTAGCTATGGAAACTGTTGCTTGTATGTACTTTTCAATTACTGAAACTCTAGAAATGCTACAAAGTTAACATTTTTGTTTACTCAAATACCTTGGTCCCAAGACTATGTGATGCTAACTCTTTTTATTCTCAAGAATCACAAAATAAAAGTGCTTATATGGAATTTATTAGAATAACACCTTAGGTTGTGAAATTATATCAAACACTGATGTAATGCTATGAGCTCATAATATAAATGGATACTAAACCATCTGTATTTTGTGACATATTGTATCATTAAAATTTTTTATGTATAAATCTAAAGTAAAAAACAAAACAAAGTTGCAACTAACAGGTGTGTTGCTTCAAACACATAACTCAGAAATCCTAAATCCTGACTTGAGGAAATATCTGCAAAAGCTGAAGGTCAATTTCAGATATCACATTTAACTATCTAGAAAATAGAAAAAAAGTAACTCTAAAACATATTAGAAAAAAACTGATAAATTAAACATAAAATCTTGCTGATCAATATAAAAAAATCTGTGTAAAATACTTTTTCATTGGAAGAAAAGAAGAAAAAAAAAGGGAGAAGGGAGGGCAAGAGAAAGGAAGACAGTATTAAAGAGGTGCCATACCTGAGGCAGTTTAGCTGCTGGAACTCAGTCTCTGGAGCTGTGCAATCAAGAGAATGATCATTATCAGTATTTATGTACCATTTTCATGGAGTTTCCATACTTTGCAGTGAGGCTATAGGTCAGTGTGGACTGTAGAAGTTGGGAATCGTTTTATGAAGGGGATTGGACTTTAGTTAAAACTTGTTGGATGCACAGGATATTAATAGAGAATGATGTGGACACTGAAGAAAGACTATGAAGAAAGACATATGTACAAAAACATAAACCAAAGAAGTTAGAAAAATTAAATTAGACTCTCCTATACCTGGGAAAAAGTTTAAAAGGATACTCTGGTTGAAAAAAGGGAATATTTAGTATAATCATAGGAAATGAATGGAATGAAGCTGCTGTGGGTTTTGAACTCCAGGCTGCAGTATAAGTAGGCAGGAAGAAGCTTTTGGAAACCTTGAGCAAAGGTGAAATAAAGGAAGTGATGTTTTAGAAAGGAAATGCTTGAAGGCATCTGGCAAAATGGGTTTCAAAAAGGTAAAGTAAGAGTCCTGCCATGAGTCCTGCCATTTCTGCAATAAGGATGTGATATGTAATAAATTAAAGATCTGTGCTCTAATGTGGTAATTTTAATAGAGATAAAGGAGTCATTCCAAGAGGCAGTTTGAAGAAAATGGAAGCAAGTATTTACTAAATGTTGTGTGCGCTACACTTGACACACATAATTTTACTTAATTATTATAACAACCCTTCCCATAGGGTATTATTCTAATTTAGAAATTATCGAGTCTCAGTGATTTATTAAATAACTTATTCAAGGTCAGATAGAAGGGACAGGGTTAAGAACCAGCAAATTGGATGGATGGTGGATTAGAATGAATCAAGTGTTTTAATTTGTTTGCTTTATAAAACTATATTTCTACTTTTAGTTTTTTCTACTAGGTCTGGGAACCTTACATTGCTTTGTGTATGTTTGTATATCAGACAACTGCTGAGTAGGGGACATCCAAAGCAGAAAGTGATGGCCAATTCTGTTTTAATTTTGATTTTTCATCCTCAAAACTAAGTATTTGGTTTTAGAGAAATGAAAGATGAGTTCTTGAAATGAAAGATGAGTTCTTTATTAAACAATAGTCTAATAAAGATTGACAATGAGTGATACCAGCTGGTTAAGGCAAGCACCCTTCACTAAGTTTGCTCTCAGTGAGTTCTTTTTGGTAGCTGTGACTCTGGGGTGGACAGGAGTCACAAGCCAGAGGTCTCAAGAGTAAAGGATGGCCAGCTGCTACGTGTTCCAAGCAATTTCGCAGGGCAGAGTGGCATCAGCATAACACATTGGGCAATTTAGAAGCCTCACGAAATAAACTTGCAACACCAGGGTTAGAGAATAAGACGATCTGCGAGTTGGGGATACAGCTTGAGTTTTAGACTCAGATTGTAAAGCCTGGAAAACTCTCTTTATAAAGAAAAACAGAAGCTCACAGTCTCGTTTCATTACCCACTGGCACTTTTGAGCCATGAACTTTCCCCTACTTCAGAAACTTCTCTGGAAAATTCATTTCATGCTTGTCTACTCCAGTAAAATCCATGACTGAACTGTTATAAAACAAGAGACTTGGCTGAGCGAATGTGAGAAATCACCCGATATGGTGAAGCCAGTTGGCATCCTTCAGAGCCCTCGGTTTCCAACCTTTGGTTTACCTGTCATCTTGGACCGTGACCTTCTTCCAGCAGAGGGAATGTTCTGATTGTTCCTGTGCCAGGTTACTGGGAAGCAGTCAGAGCACATGTATCACATTCTTTGAAATACTGAAGAATATATCTTAGGCTGAGGGAGGGTTGTAGGTGCCCAGATATCAGGATTCTGCATTTACCAGCACTTGAGACTGTATGTAGTCTTAGATGACCTACTTGGTAACTGTCTAATCTCTTTGAAAGCCTCAGCTAGGATTTTTTCTCTTATAAGGGTGTGCCTGCATTAATTACCTTATTGCTGCTAATGTGGCTGTTAAACTAATGTGATGAAACATTTCTGTCTCCTCTAGTACAGATTTTTAGCCAAAAATCCTTATATGGATTCTTAGCCAGCCACCTTCCAATTCTCCACCACGGTTGTCTCAGAACTACTTTCCCCAAGTTCTCACCTTATTCTCAACCTTTCCCTCTTAGCAGATAATCTAATTTCTTCTTTTCCCAAGGAAAATCCATAATTTTCAACAAGAATTTATTGAGTGCCTACCATGAAGCAGGAATTGAGTGAAATTTTTCAAATATAAAGGCAAACAAGGCATAATCTCTGCCATGGTGGGCTTTTAGCTTGGTAAAAGAAGAAATACATGAGAACAAATGAGGGCAGACAAACCATGTAGGTGAATTAATAGGTAGATGTACAGAGCAAAGAGAAGGCAGGAGAGGAGTTATCAGTTCCACCTAGGAAGGCAGGAAAAGTTTCATAAAGACCATCTGGAATAAAATTCCTAAATTCCCTTCCTTTTGCTTCTGAAATCATCAGTAGCTATAAGATACTCTTACCATCTTTCTTCCTATCTTTGAAAAGGAGTCTATTTCTTTCTAAGGCAAAACCTTCATATGACTCCTAAAAATAAACTTTATCTTCCCATAAAAAAAGTGAGGTGAAAGAATCATAAAAATATTACAAAACAACAGAAAACTTAAGACAAAATGTCTCTCATAAGCTAGTCAACTTCTTAACATAGTCACCATCATCTATATTTGTGTATTTTAATCTCTTTTCTTTTCCTATATATGTTTAAATAGTTATAAGCATAACCCTTTGTGTTCATATTCATCCTTTACCTCCTCCTCTGGAATCTGACTTCTTCCCATTCTACATTTTCTATCTTTCCCATTGGAAAGTCCCATTTACTTCTCTACTCACTTAAATCTCACCCATTCTACAACACAGGAAGCCAAATCATATCTTTAGTCTTGCTAGACTGTTATTAGTTCTTTAATGACTCGCTTATGAGGCCAAATCACTATTCTTGTTGATCCTTTACTTCTTTCTGCAACTTTTCTCCCTTGACTCTCTTAGTTGTTAGTTTTTGAAGTTGTTTTGGGTTTTTTCCCTACTTCTCTGATAACTCTTTCCAGTTCCATTTCTTTCTTATATTAGTTCCTCTCCCTCTGCCCACCCTTTAAAGACTGGTGGTTACCAGAGTCTCACCCACTGCTAACTTCTCTTCACTTACTCAGCACTCTCCTTGGGTCCTTTCTATGGCTTCACATGTTCACTGAGTTTGCCTAGATCTATATCTCTGCCATGGACTTCTTGTCTGAACTTCAGCCCCAATTGCACTTTACTACTGGGAACCTTTACCTTACATATCTCCAACTCAACATTTATAAGCAGGATTATCCTCCTTATTCCTTATCTTGGTCAAAACCATGACCACTCACTTAGTCCACCATGCCAGAAGAATGGACGCTATCCTTCTTCCTTGTCATGTAAATTCTTCCTGCAAAACGTATCTCAAATCTATCACTCATTCTCATTGCTACTTTTTAAAATCAGTTCCTGATTATTTCTTAACTAGTTTACCGGATAACCTAGTAATGAAGACACTGCTTTCCATTTTCTTTTAGAATGCTTTTTTCTTCTGTGCTGTTTCACAAATTATATTTCTAGACTATAAGTGATTTTTTTTAAAAATCATTTCCTTAATTAAAAATTGTTGATGATTTTCCACTGCCTGCAACTAAACTCAAATTCCTTACATAGCATGTGAGACAGTGTGTAATTTGCCTCCAATTTATTTTCCTGGCCTCGTTTCTTTCTTACTCATTCCCCATATACCCTCCAATGCAGCCTCATGCAATTATTGCATGTTGCCCTACTGCTCTGAACATGCCGCGAACTCTTATGCATCCCAATTCCCTCTATCTAGAGCAAAGAAGATGATGGATGAAGTTATCTGCTATATTCATATCTTGAAATAATCAGAAAGGTACTGTGAAACAGAATTAGGACGTGTCTTCCTGTTGTTCTTTAGCTGTAACATTAAAAATCTCTTTCTCAGTCAGATGTACATGTTAGGATCTTTCCAGTTCTATCATGTCCAACTACCAACTTACTCATAGACAATACTAAATAATTTGAAATGAAGTGTTCTCTGCACTACTAAATTGAGATCTAAAGGTAAGCCTAGTGAATAAATTTTTTAAAAAATAGTATAATATTTGTAAGTGAACTATTCCCAGGACTCGCAATGATTTATTTTTTATGATTCAAATGGGAAGTATCAAAACAGCTTAATTTGTCTCAGAAAACCAAAAAAGTTCTCATTTGAGAACCACTGCAATAAATTTGCTATTACTGGGGTGGACTGGAAATCATCAAGTTAATAAAACCGTTTTCTTGAAAGTTCAAATTTATTAAAAAAACATTTAAATATAATTTGTAGGAATTTTTAAATTCTAAACTTCTATCCTTCTATCCTGTGTCCCCAAACCCATCTATCAACCTCATCCTCAGGGATCTTAAACAATGAAGCATGTGTATGTTTCATGGGTTGAGTAGCTCCAGAGCTCTCCATCCTTCCCTCACACGCGTGCCCTTTTCGGGGATGTGCACACATTGCATATGTGTATACATGGATGTACGTCCACAGCGGCTGGCCTATCCCCAGCCTGAGTCTAAAAGAAACCCTGACTTTTAAGGTCACTGTGTTCTTTTCTTTTAAATCATGATTTTATTCTTGAATCCAAAGCTCAAATAAACGTGATAGGAAAAGGCACAGCAGGGCAGTTTGAGGAGATTAGATTTCTTTAAATTACAAAAATAGTAAGAGCAGGAGGCCCTTAAAATCAACATTTTATAATCTGAATCATGCTAGTGTGTTTGCTCCTTGGCTTAGAAAAACAATATTATCAGAATTAACTTAAAATCTGCATAGCAGTATGACAGTTGGAGAAAACAGAGCAAACACTAAATGGTATTGAACAAAGAAGGGTCCTCCTGCCCTTTGGATCGATGTCAAGGCTGGAAGTTCTAAGACTCTTGAGAATAATAATTTTCTTCACTAGTAGAAAAACATTCAGTAAGAACAATGTATTAAATAATATTTTTATTTAAAAGTTTATTTTATGCTTCACTGTTCTGAACTAAAAAAAAAAAAAAATGAAGATAGATGAATAGACCTGCCACCTATTATTTGAAGTTCAATTTAATACAATTTGTTCTCAAAATGCGGTCCCTGGACCAGCAGCACCAGCATCACTCTGGAACTTGTTAGAAAAGCAAATTGTCAAGCCCCACCCCAAACATGCTGAAACAGAAACTCTGTGTGGGAACTAGAAATTGCCCTCCAGGTGATTCTAATACAGGCTCAAATTTGAAGACCGCTGGCTGCATACAATTCATTATGTGAAAGACCAACAGATATCTGAATATAAGTCAACCATATGGCATAGCTTATTAATAAGACAAAGCTGTAGGGCCTCTGGAGCACCCAAACCTTATTCCTAACATTTTTCTCATCTCAAAGAAAATGGAATAGTATGGGGATAAATAAATTATTATTTTTCAACCACGGCCCAGTGATGTGAAACAGCGGTACCCACCCCTTTTGGCACCAGGGACTCGTGCTCCTGTGAGAATCTAAGGCCTGATGATCGAGGTGGAGCTGAGGCGGTGATGTTAGTGTTGGGGAGTAGCTGCAAATATAGACAAAATTTCTCTCACTTCCTGCTGTGTGTCCTGGTTTCTAACTAGGGGACTGGTGCCAGTACTGGTCCATGGCCCGGGGGTGGGGGACCCCTAATATAAAAGGTGGAAAATCAATTGAGTGTCACAAAAAGGTAACAGAAAAATAAACCCACATAGATTATCTTTTTGTTCCTTACAATAATATAGAATATTCAATATGCTTGTTTTTTTGTTTTGTTTTTTTGTTTGTTTATTCATTTGCTTTTCAGTTAACTATGAGGAAGATAAGACAAAGCTAGGAAAAATTAGTTTTCTGCTATGGTTAATTAAAGGAGAGATACCAAATTCTACAGAGGAGCTTATTTTCTTGTAAAGGCTTTCCTTATATTTCTTTAAGTATCTAGCCCACTTCTTAGTCTAAAATAAGTGCTTAATGAATATTCATTAAAATTAAGGAGAAAAGTAACTAAAAGGAAGTCAAAATAGAAAAATAAAAAAACACCCAAAGAGAAATACACACATGAGAATCTGAGAAAAATATAGAAATATATACAGAGAGAAGTAGGACACCAAGCAGAAAATGGAAGAAAATGACAGAGGTATAAAGCAAAAAGATGATACTCTGAGAAACAAAGAACTAAACTGATTTATAAATTACAGGAGTAAGGCTCATGAACTTCAAATTCAGTGATAAAACTTCTAAAGTATGCAACATTTTCTATTTAAAATTACTTCTAAAAATCCTTGTCTAAAACACTGGCCAAATTTCAAAGACCAAGAAGTAGACTCTTATTCTACCTAACAGAAGGTATACCTTCTGTCAAGTAGGCACAGTTGGATCTGAGATGAGTTTCTTGAGAGGCAGGCAGCAAGTGTCATGTCACAGTGTACTCAAACCAAAGAGAACTGATAGCTGTGAGGAAATGTGACAGATTATCAAAAGAGAGGGAAGAGAGAGTTTGGTTCTTTTTAAATCTTCAACTTCGCTGAGAATATTTCTCAGAGTTTCAATTCACAGCATCTGTTTCACAGATATGTAAGCATGGGAATCATGGCTCAATGGACCAAGGCAAGTGAATTCTCACCTTGAACCAAAATGTACCTTATCCTCTTAATGAGTCACTACCTTATCTCATGCTTGGTTTTGTCTCGGCAACAAGAATACGCTCTAATATCATACAGTGCAGTAACTGAATAGTTCAAGAGCAGTTATTGTAAGCAGAGTTGGTCTAAAAGAAAAATTTAATCTTATCATAAGTGTTGGCAGGAGACGTTCCACCCACTCCAAAGGAGGAACCAACTTATTCAAGAAAAAACATAAAAAGCATAAACTCCCACAACACACAAAACCAGAGCTGGCAGCCATGTCTTAAAAGTCAGAAGAGTTGATCTGACTCTGGAAAATGGTAGTTTGTGCAGTTAACACTTCCATTTAGAAAAGCACCAGCCCTCCAGGAAGCTTAAATGGATGCTAGACCCTCAATTTTTTTTTTTTTTAAATCTCAAGTAATACACAAAAGAGAGCAATAAAGAAAAACAACTCACATTTCCATTGCCATTATACATCATACTTTCACTTGTCATTTAGATTTGTCTAAATCCATAGAATGTACAATACTAAAAGTGTACCCTAATGTAGACTATGGACTTTGAGTGATGACGTGTCAATATAGATTCATCAGTCTGGTCAATGTTACCAGACAGCAGGTGGGAAAGTTGGGATTCAAACTAGTTGTGTTTAATTACAAAACCAGAGTACTGTACTTTATATTGTCCGTTGTTGCAATATCAGTTTGGAGTCCTAACATGTCTTTTCTCACTGCTGGTTGTCAAAAAATAACAATTTATCCATGTAAGTGCATATATGTGCATTTACGAGATATGTAGTAGTAAAGTGAATGAACTCTGAAGTGAAACTACCTGGGTTCAAAAATGTGATTAGCTGTGTACAACTGGGCAAAAGGCGTAGCCACTCTCTGACTAATTTTTTCATTTGTAAAACAAGTATCCTGACAGTGTAATAGCTAAAAATGGTGTCTGGAACTTTTTAAGCACTATGCAATACAGTTAACCCTTGAACCACATGAATTTGAACTATGTAGGTCCACTTACATGCAATTTTTTTCAATTGACCCATGAAGCTCAATTGACCCATGTAGTTCGAACCCGCATTGTTCAAGGGTCACCTGTGTTAGCCATGACTGTTATATCAGTAAGAGTAGAACTCTTGAGTAATATTTTTTATTTATTGTATCTTGGCTGGAATGCTTTGGACAATGAAAACTTACTGCTAAGGAGGCCAAGATTAAAATTTAGATAGATTTATAGACCAGTTAGCTTAATTTCATCTCCATGCCCATAGATTTCCTAACCCCACTCAGCTATATCAGTGAGCATTGTGGGTTAAAAGGGCTCCTTGGATTAGTACAGTTTTGCACTCTCTACAAAATACATGACTTATTGAGGATCAGAGAGTAGGTTCGTCATGAAATGGAATAATAGCCTTTACTGTTGTAATTTAAAACACTGATTTCATACACACATATTTACAGCAGCATTAATCACAATAAGCAAAAGATTGAAGCAATCCAAGAGTTCATCAACAGGTGAATGGATAAACAAAATATGGTATAATCCATACAATGGAGTATTATTCAGCCTTAAAAGGGAAGAAACTTCTGACACATGTTATAGCATTGAGGACATTACGCTAAGTGAAATAAGCCAATCACAAATGAACAAATACTGTATAATTCCACTTAATGAGATTCTAGAGTAGTCAAATTGATAGAGACAGAAAGTAGAATGGTGGTTTCCAGGCACTGTGGGGAGAGAGGAAATGGGGAGTTATTGTTCAATGGGTATAGATTTTTGCTTTTGAAATATAAAGAGTTCTGGAGATTGGTTGCACAACAATGTGAATGCACTTAACATTACTGAACTGTACACTTAAAATGGTAACTAGACTTATTGTAGTGATCACTTCCTAAGGTATATTAATGTTGAATAACTACATTGTATGCCTGAAATTAACATAATATTGTATGTCCACTATAATTTAGAAAAGTGGTTAAGATTGAATATTTTGTTACATGTATTTTACCACAATTTAAAAAATTTTTAACATCAATTTTAATCAAACTGTAGCTACATGGTGGCCACCAATTAGTAGGAGGGTGTTCTGCTGTTACTGATCTATAAGGCCTGATGAAATTGTCAATGCTTTTTCCTGTCAGCAGCCAATCTCAGTGATATGCTACAGCTGTTGTATGTTCTCTCCAGTCCAAACAAGAGTCTGGGCCACCCACCCTTGGCCTTTGATTCTTTCCCAGGGGAGCTACAAATATGACTATTGAATTAAAGGATAAATGTGAAGAAAAATGCATGTGCGTATCTCTAGGTGGCCACCCTGTTGAGCCCCTGTATATGTTAAAGAATAAGGGCAGTGCTAAAATCTTTCATGTAGGCCAGTAGTGTTAGATCACACAGTTGTCGGATGTAACGCTTTTGTTTCTGATGGCATTGTTAGAGCTCTAGGCAACATCCCAGGATCTCTGTATTTGTACCCATGGTTTTGCATGGTGCATGAATGTCAAGTGTGCAGTTTGAAACTTGGGCAATTTCCCCAAGCAGAGAATGGTTATGTCCCTTCATTAATTATAACATATTTATATTTATGTAATCAGTGGTTTCAATATGAATCGTTTAGGTTAGAATTGCAGACCTACTGATTCTTTTAAAATGTGTTTGAATTTCACAAGTATGTGCATTGAATATCTTTTATTTTTCCTAGTTGGGAAGAAGGGGAGAAGACAAACATTTAGCTTTTCGACACAAATGAGAACCCCTTTCAAGTCCAGCATATTCATTAACTAACAAATGATTATCCTTCATAATAGTAGTATAGTGTAAAGAGGAATCTATTTATTTTACTAATAATGATTCCTTTATTTAGACATTAGCATAAGTTCTTTATGCTTCCTTTTCTGATGACCTACTCACTTCCATACGTGTGTAAATGTGTGTGAGTTAAAGTGTGTGTAGTACATCTATTATGTGGTATACTGAGATGTTATTTGAAACATTTGTAACTCACACTACTAAAAGAATAGAGACTTGGGTCTGATACCTATGATACCTAATACTATAGGCTTATTTCAAAAAGGCAGATGTCAATTAGCTTTAAGGTGGCTTTACAGAAAATAAAATGCAAAGTGACAGTGTTTCACCCCAAATGTCTCTTGATTCAAACCTTCTTGAAAAGTAGAGGCTGATCTGAAAACCAAGGGCCACCTGTTACAGGAAAGGGACCAAATGACCTCTAACTGGACTGCCGCCAAGGAAGTTTGGCCACATCTGTGATTTCCATCAGCATTCACCTCCTTTGGCCCATGAAGAGACCAGAGCGGAACTTGTTTAAGGAGGGGAAGTTGCTTCTGAGATGAAAGAGCCACTGGAATCAAACTGCTTAGTAGAATAACGGATTCTCTTTTACACATTCCTGAGAACTGACCTGTCCTTGGCCTTCGAAAATGTTGCTTCCAGAATACCAACTTGTCAGGGCACTGGAGAGAACCCACAGCAAATGGTGAGACCACTGGGTACGATCAGTGGATCTTGACGGCAGAAACAAAGTGATTCTGCCTCTCTTTCAGCTCCCAGACTCTGATATATAATAGGACACTGTCAAGACTGAGCCTTCGCTCTAAGAGAACTTGGATTGCTGGTTCTCAGGCTACTGAATTTCAGAAACTGAAAGTGGCCTTGGCAGGAACTATTTTAGTTAGGGTCGCAAACTTTTAAAAGAAGGGGAAGAAGAGCTTTAAAGAAAGTTTCCCATTTGAGTTCCACCAAGAACAGGTGTTTGCTTTGCTCAAAGAAAAATTTCACAGGGGTGATTTCATGCAGAGCTAAGGGCAGAAGTAGGATTTTTTTTTTTTCTGTCATAGCTGGAATTGGTTTACACCATCAGGACCTTATCACTCAAGTGGTTTTCTATGAACAAATATGATATTAAACATATATGTATGTGTGTCTGTATGTGTGTGTGTGTGTGTGTAAACACAATGCCTGAATCAGGTAAAATGATCACTGGCCATCTCCCCAGCATTCTTGGGGATATTTGCAATACTAGGACGGCTTTCTTATCTTCTGGTTATAGTTACACAAGTACTTTACACACTATATTTCGTTTAATTTTCATCATAACTCTATAAGGTCAGTAATATTGTCCCCACTATATAAATGGGAAATGATGCTTAAAAAGGTTGAATAACATGCTATGGTAGCATAACCAGGAAGTGGTAGAGTTGAGATTTGAGCTAAGGAAGTCCAGAGCTTTGCTCTCAATCGTGCTCCCACAAGATAAGTAGCACACATTGTATTGGCTGCACAAAGTCACTAAAGAATTCTGGGTGACCATCTACAAAGCCCATTCACTAATTTTCCTCTCCTTTACAGAGCTGACCCCACAAGCCCACAAGTGTGGCATTGCCTTCTCTACCACTTCTACTTATGCTGCTTTTAGTTCTTCCAAAGTTAACATTTAACCTACTTTCTTTTCATTACCCCAATGGCCAATGCTCCCAACAGTGTGTCTTGGATAATAGAATCAAACAAAAAGTCCTTGCCAATGTTCTCTAGTATAATGGCTATCTCTCTGTGGACTTCTGAGGAGGCGGCCGTAACTAACTGCCCAGTCTCCTTTTTAAACAGTGCTTCACACTATCAAATCCTTTTCAAAACTACATCAGGAGGAGGAAAAAGTCAATTTAGCTGATGATGATCAACTTTTTCTTTCTATCCTTTCCTGGATGTCTTCATTCTTTCTCTTCCAGCTCCTCAATTTCTTGGATCTTTTAAGAGGCTGCACCATGTTACTATGTTCAAGATAAATAGACAAATAGATGGAATCTAGAAGAGAGATCAAGATATAGACATTTATGTACGTGTAAGTCTATTCTTGGTTTAGGTTCCCCCAGAAGCAGACCCTGAGATAAGGATTCACATGCAAGTAGGAAACACTAGTAAAAGAATGGGAAAATGAGAAATAAGAGAGGGAAGAAACTAATTAAAAAAGAAAAACCAAACGACTTTTCATTGAGGGCAAATGGAGCAAGTTAATTCCACTGGAGAATTCTGTGTTGAACCTGTTACTCAAAGTGGATCATCATAATCATTGTCGCCATCGTCATCATCACCATCTCAAGCTCCATGCCAAATCCACTGGTTCAGAATGTAATCTTTAACAAGAGCCCCAAGTGATAGAGTTTGTAGAGTATGAGGGCAAAATATGCCTTAAGTTAAATTAACTAAGGGGCAAGAAAATTGTGAGATTTATCCACCAACTCCCCATTTGACATTGGTCGTGAACTATTTCTGAGAGTTTCAAATCTCTGGCATTCCTGGGTTGGCCTTTGTATGGACAGAACATTAATCTCCAGTGGTCAGAAAAAAAGTGTTCAGACAGAAAATTAAAAAGTATTAGCAGTAAGCAGCCATCAGCACGTATAACTATTACAAGTTCAACTATGATACAGATAGATATGAATATGATACAAAGGCTGATGTTAAATTGCAATAATAATAACCACCGTAACTATAGTACTGATTCAATGTTAAAAACACTTCAAGGAGATTGACGTAAGCAGGATTTCTCTAGGCTTTTATTATAATTAAAGCAGTTAATTTTCCTAGTAGAGAAATACCATTATCACAATTAACTTTAGAATGTTATACTTAAAATAAATACAACATTATTTTTTACTCAGTAGTTGTTTCAGGCTCTCTCATGCAGGCCTTGAGTGATATCAGAAAAGAGGCTTCCATATTTTATTTACTTATATTCCTAATATTAATCCTCAGGAGGGATGGGGAAGCATATGATCAAAGTTTTTCATTGCAATGATAAACCGTGCACCACATGTATTATGGAGTACATCCAAGTGCTGAAATTATAGTGGAAAAAAAGACTTGATTCTTATTATAACATTAAACACTGGTAAAGAGATTTGGATAACATCCAGAAAAATCCATGACTACTCTCAGATACAATAAAGTAACTACACAAGAAAAGCAGTTTCCAGGAAAATGTTTGTTTTGCTATCATTTGTATTTTAAAGGAGTATTAGAATATTCTATATCATACAAGGAAAAAAAAATCAAAAAAATTCAAGATGTGTCAAAAGTTTCTATGTCAGCTTGAAAGAAGTTAACCTCTTACAAACATCAAACCTAAAAAATTATAAATAAGATTTTTACAATTAGATAAAAAGGCTATAGAAAAACATGAATCTAAAATATATGAACATGACAGGATATAATAATTATAAGCTCAAAATATAAATTCAACACTTGAACTTTATTAAATAAAATTTAAAATAAAAATGAATTAGCTATTTATTCTTCTATATATTTTTGCTCAGTACAACACCAAATAAAATTTTAAGTTCAAAATATTTTAAAATTACACTTCTTATTCATTTATTAACCAACTACCAAAATTGAAAACCTTTTGTTGAGAAAATGAAAAGTTAATGCAGATAGTATATTCTTAGCATATGTTAAGTAAAGAAATCCTACAGAATATATTCTAATTACACCCCCTTTACCTCCCAGTTATCTCCTTTCTTTCTGCCCTTTAGCTTCCAGCAGCAAAAGCAATTTTATATCTATTAAATAAGTCTCTCCTGAATGCATTGAGCATGGCATTTTCTGTGCACTTCCCTACGCTAGGAATTTGCTGCCTTATGTCTAATAAAATCTAGTGAAATCTTGCTTTTGCTGAAGTAATCTATCTCCCTTTATAAGAAGTTTGTTCTCTGGCCAGGACACTGAGGAAGACACTGGGGGCTTTAAATCATTTATTTATTTACAGTGTGATGGACAGGTTCGTTGATATTAGAAAGAAAAGTTCTGCTCCATTTGAAAAATCATTTCTTACTCTATTCTAAATTTCAGTTTAAAAAATAAAACTGTTTGAAATATCAATTTAGATAGGAGATTCATGTATTTTCCTCAAAGAAATAAAATGGTTTTCCCTTTACCTGAAGTATGTGTAAATGGACAACTTAGAGAGAGGTCAAGTTGTGAATGCTGAGAGTAGGACGGACTCACTTAACAGCAAATGACTCACTTCTGAGACTAAAATTAGGAAGAGAGCAAAATATGATGAATCTTTGGGATGATAACAAATCTGAGAATACCAAAGGTCCAAAACTAAATGGATTTGCATCAAAACTAAATGGGTCTAATAGAGATGCTATGGAGCCATAAAAGTGAGCCACATATGCAATTCTCAATGTTCTAGTACCCCCATTAAAGAAGAAAAAGGTAAAGTTTATTTAAATAATATATTATTTAACCAAATATGTACAAAATGTGATTGTTATATTACTGAGAAATGTAGCACTCATTTTTATACCGTCTTCAAATTCAAGTGCGAATTTAATTGAGTACATTTTAAGTGTCCCAAAGCCACCAATGACTAGTTGTCACAGTGCTGGTAAGTTTAGGTCTAGACAAACTAGTAAATGAACGAAATCGCTTTTTAAAAATATTTGCAAGATCTTTAACGGCGAGATCAAAAGCACTAGTCGTGGTCAAGAAGCCAAAACTGCATTTTTATTATAGTGAGTTTAGACTGCCTTCATTTATATTTAGAACTCCAGGTACATAACAGACTTTCCTCTAAGGATCATTTTGTCATCCAATTCAATTTCACATACTCTCATTCATTTTAAACACATGTTATGACCAGCAATCGCTTTCCCCTCCCCCCACCCCTCCACCACCACCACACAAAACCAAAAGTATTCTAGCCTCTAACCCTTGGAAATTGCTTTAAATTAGGAAAATACTTTAATTCTGATAACTTTTTGGTACAAAAAGCAGCATCAGTATGTTCTGCTTTAAAATGTGATCCACCTAAGGTATATAGAAAAACCCTTATGTCAAAGCTTCATTTAGATCTTTATGTGGCTGGAGAAAGACATTGAGAAGGAAATGGCTTTGTCGTTTGAAAACTTTATAAATACCACGGCTTATTTTTCAGGTGTTGTGAGCCTGTGGTCAGGTTTTGGAATTAGGAAAAAGACAAAGGGCAGCCTGTCACTTTGGCGCATAATAATATACATTACCATCCCCTTGGGGGAGCGGTCAGAGCACATTATGCTGTCATTAGAGAAACGTTTCTCATTCTTAATATGGATCTTGGTTGTGATGTTTCTGAGACTTAATGTCTCTCCTGAGATAAGATTTATCTGTTAGATGATCTAGAAAGAATAAGAATAAGGCAGGTATGCATATAATACTACCAAGGAAATCTCAAAGAGCAGTGGGCTTGGAACATTTACACTGGACTGTCCGTAAAACACAAAGCAAAACAGTGATACTCTAGTTTAACTTGGGAAATGTCCTGCTGCAGGCAACTGCCCTAGGGATCGCACTGGTTGAGGTGTGGAAATGGGTAGGAAGGGAATTCTGGGACATGGCTAATACAACTGAGTAGGGGATGGGTTTCTCCAAGGAGAGATGAAGATTCACATTCCAGAGTTTTGACAAGGAAAGCCCCCCTCAGGGGGAGACAGACCAGAGGATCAGGGGACAGGGCTGGGTATACTGTGCATATGTGTGAAAGGTTTAACTCTGAGTAATTTGCTCTTAGACTATTAGAATACTCTTGTGAAGCATACACATTTAATTTTTTCTCCTATATTGTACTCTTTTACAGCTTTTCAATAAAAGTCTAGTGTGATAGTGTGATAGTGTGATAGAATGAAAGCAGGACCAGCTACGTAATTTGCAGAGCCAGAACAAAAAGAAAATGCAGGAACCCTTGTTAAAAAATTATTAAGAATTTCAACAAAATGTAGTATATGTTTGTGTGTGTGTGTGTGTGTGTGTGTGTATGATAAAATATTATTCGGTTTTAAAAAGGTAGGAAATTCTGACACATGGCCAGTGGCAAACAGTAGGATATTGAAGACTAAAGAAAAATTTTAAATCAGAATAAAAGGTAGATTACTTACAAAGTAACAAAACAATTAGACTAAAGACAGAATTATTATTAGCATTACCAGAGGCCAGAAAGCAATAAAACAATGCCTTTAAGTATTGGGAGAAAATAGTTATTAATATGGAAAGTTCTATCTAGCTAAACTATTATTCATGAGTAAAGGTGAAATAAATAATTTCAAATAAATCAAACCTGAGAGAATTTACAACTCATGGACTTTCCGTCACTGAAAGAACTACAAAAAGGATGCATACGTCAGTAGGAAGAGAACTAAACCCAGAAGGAAGGAGTGGCACGCAAGAAATATTTTGTAGTTTCTCATTCTACCCTCATGTATCTTATAACATTTATATTTTCTAATTCTTTTTTCCTCTGTGCTACATTCTGAATTATTTATGGTTCAGATATTCCTGGTTTACTAATACTCTATTTATTAAGCTTCTAATTATATTTTGTGATGGTTAGGATTAAGTTTAGGTTAAGTAATAGAAAAATCCATAATAGCCATCACTTAAAAAAGAGAGAGTTTTAGCTTTCAGTCAAGATGGAGTAACAGGGACTGGATTTCTTCTGTTTGAAAGGGGAAAAAAAACAAATATAACAATCGACAGTTTTCAAGACACTGGACATCAGGTAACAAAGGATAGTAATCCTGACTGATGAAAAACAAACAAGTTAAGTCCTATAATTGTTCCTAGCTTGCTCCTTTGAGAGAATTTTCATTTTCAGGCTGTGTCACTGAGAAAGAGAGAACCCAAGAAGAGCCTATTAGACTCCTTTATTTGAGATGAAGCTGAGAGTCTCAGAAGATCAAGACACATGAGTTCACAGGACAGAGTACTGAAAAGAGGAGAGCTGCACAGAGTGGGAAACCTGAAATCTGCGAGAGGTTTGCCACCAGTAGTCAGTTGAGTAATAATCATATGTGTGTGTGAGGAATCTATCCGAAGCTAGAGAAAGAATACATTTAAAAATAGCACAAAAATATGAACTACTTAAGGTAAAAGCTGACAAAGGATGTACCCTGAAAACTATGAAACTGCTGAGAGAAATTAAAAAGGGATAAAATAAGTAGAGATATTCTTTGTAGTTCAGAGGACTCACTATTGTTATGTTATCGATTTTCCCCAAAATGCTCTGTATAATCAGTGAAATCTCAATCAAAATCCCAGGAGGCTTTTTTTCTTTCTTTTTTTTTTTGTAGAAAATAAAGTGATTCTAAAATTCGTTTAGAAATTCAAAAGACCTAAAATATCTAAAGCCAATGTGGAGAAGAACAGAAGTGAAGGCTACTACTTGATTTAGAGATAAAGGGTATTCAAGTGGGGGTAAGAATAGGAACGAAGACTCACTAGTAAGTTTGTCTAAAGTATCTGTAAATAAAAGGATACAAAACAGCTCTTATGGTGGGATGTAGTAAATAACAAAATAGCTTGTTGTGGCATCACACAGATTGGCAAAGTATCATGTAGAAAGCCCAATAAGTACTTGCTGGATATAATCAAAATTGGTCAGTGAAGAGTCTTGAAAGTTGGGGACACATTAGATAGAATAAGCTACTTTCAAACTGATAAATACAATTTCATTCACTCATATATATTTTAGCCTACCCTCTTCTTTAAAAGATTTAAAGTAGCTAGCAATTAATTAGGGAAATAGCCAAAAATTTATTACCTGACATATTTTATTCCTTTGTATATTTCTCTAATTTTTCTTCAATTAGATGGTAGATTACTAAGTAACTTTCACTCCACAATACTATATAATGGAGGGAAAAACATATATTTTATATATGGCTTTCACTATCTAGACTTCTTGCTTATTTTAGATCCATCAAATGCATGAAAGACAATGGGACATTCTCCAAGATTAGGAAGACCAACTTGTAACTGAAGCTGACGTCATAGTCCTTCTTGTGTTAGGAAATTTCCTATTATTGTTTCAAAAAGGCAAACATTTGAGAACCACCCTGCAGGAAATGAATGGTTTCACATAAATGGCCATTTACCATGCAGTCCACACTGTCATAAAACATCTTGCAATGATGGGATCTCCTACTCAGCATCTTCCTTTCCTGAGAAAAGTTGAATTTTTTCTAGAGAAGAAATTGGTAACTGGGGATTTACGTTTTTTCTTGAAGAAAAGATTTTCTCCATGTTTATGAAAAATTATATTAGCAATAAATTATGCTTAACATTAGGCATTAGGTTGATATTTCAGGTACACTATTGCTTTTGATAGATATCAGGAAAGTCTGAAAATGCTTTATGTTGAAGAAGGAGCATGTCTGAGTCCTTGAGTATGCTTCTTTGGAATAGTGGATAGGACATTCCGGTCAAATTTTAAAATTAATAATAAAAGAGTCAAAAAAGCATGAGGCACTTTCTTCCAAATGGGCAAGCTAAGCATCCTTACCTTTTTCAGAGTTTGAATATTGAACCATTAAGAGCTACCTAGATTTGAAAACTCTGTCCTCATTTTTATGCTGCCTGTAGTTGCCTTTTAACATATAAATCATGGGGTTTTTTGCCTTTCATTGACTATTGTTCAAGCTTCTGAGTACCTTTTACCAGGACTTTCATGATCTGGCCCTTGTTTAACCTTTCAGCTTTATTTTTTTTTTTTAATCCTCCAGGAGCACACACATATGCACATGCTAACTTTCCTCCACCAACTTCATCCCACCCTCCCTGACAGGGCGCCACACTCACACCTTACAAGGCAGGCGTATGGATATTATTTCAGTTCATGTATGGCCTCGGTTCCCACCAGACTCTGGAACTTTGCCCACATTGTTCTATTCGCTTAAAACGCTGTTTCAGCATAGTCTTTGTTATGGACCGAATGTTGGTGTCCCCCCAAATTCATATGTTGAAAACTTAACTCCCAAAAGGGTGCTATTAAGAGAAAGGGCCTTTGAGGGGATGGAGGGTGATTAGGTTATGAGAGTGGAGCCTCCTTGATGAGATTAGTGTCTTTATAGGATGAAGAAGAAGACTAGACCTCTCTCTCTGCCAAATGAGGATAAAATGAGGTCCATAAACGAGGAAGAGGGTTCTCACCACAACTCAACCATGCTGGTACCCAGATCTTAGACTTTCAGCCTCCGGTACTGTGAGAAATAAATGTTTGTTGTTTAAGCCACCCAGCCTATGGTAATTTGTTTTAGCAGCCTGAACTGACGAAAACGATTGTTGTTTGGCTAACTTCCAACGATCCTCAATTTCAGCTCAGTAGGCATTTCCTTTGAAAAATTACTGGTTGATTCTGCCAGTGAACACTATATTTTCTTACCTGTTATCCTATCCTCCCCTCCCATAATACTTATTCCACTGTATTTTTGGCCGATTGTACTTTTAAAGATGTATCTCCTATCTCATGTGCTCCTACTTCATTCCCCTTCATCAAGAGGTTGGGGGCAGAGGCTGACAGAGTCTAATTCTCCTTCTCTAGAATCTAGGCTGAACTTAGTAACCTATAGAATGTGGTGGAAGTGATAGCCCATGATTTGCAAGGCTGGGTTAGAAAAGGCCCCGAAGCTTTTGTCTGTTTCTGTTGAGACACTTGTTCTGAGGGAAGCCAGTTGCCACGTGAAAAGTCCAATGACGTTAAGACTGGCATACTAGAAGGAACACATGTAGGTGTTCCAGGCCACAGCTCTCAGGTTACAGCTAAGCAAAAATTGCCAGCCAAGTAAGTGAGTAAAGACATCTATCTTCAAATAAACCCAGCCCTCAGTCATTAAGTCATCCTCAACCACTGAGTCTTCCCAGTTGAGGCCCAGACATTGTGGAATCCTGTACCCCATTCAAATTCCTAAGTTGCAGAGCCATGAGCATAATAAATTGGTTGGTTTAAGCTGCTGGATTTGCAGATAATTTGTGACACGGCGCAGAATAGTAACTGAAACATAATTGTATAGATGGATGTTCCCTTACCTAGGCTGTAAGAACCCACACCAGACTACAAGCATGAAGACAGGGTCTATGCATATCTGATTTGTTTACCATTGTAACTTCAGCTTTTAGCTCAATATCTGGCATATAATAAGGTTTAGTATATAACCTCAACTACATAAATAGATGAATGAATGGAGGCATGGTTTCTTTCTCTAACTTTATGTTTATTCATCTCTTTCTCACACCTTAAGTTTGGCAATCTAGTTACAAGTGTTGGTTTGCCCAAAGTACTGTTTCTCTTATCTCTCAAGTTCTATATCCTTAATTCCTACTGGTTTCCTCTTGATCATTCCTTGACCTAATGTTTGGAATAATGAGGTGGCCAAGTGAAAGGCCTTGTACCACGTCTCAGGAAGCCCATCTGCTACAGCCCCTGAGTGGCTCTACTTACCCCAGAAAAGGACTAGATGAAGAATGACTGGAAGCCAGCAACCGTCTGAAACCTGTGAACTTGAAAGTGATCTTTCTGAGGGTGCAGATCATCCATTAGCAAGGTACTGCCTTTCTCTTTCCATGTACCCTCCTAGGGCATTGGGATTGAAGAGACTGCAGAGAGACATCAATCAAACCAAAACAGCACATCATCAGCTCCATGCTTGTGCTCAAGGAGTGTTAGCAGGTAGGGAGCAGGAGGCTGAAGGTGAAGAGTGAGGAATTCAGCTGTATGAGATAATGTCCTTGCCTTAAAAAGTCTGTCATCTTCCTCCTCCACCTCAAACCCTTTCTCTGCTTACATGCGCACGTGTGTGCACACACACAATCAAGAGGAAGCCTAGAGCCCTGAGTCACATTTGGTTCTATGCAGGATGGGTGTAGCCTTCCATTCTGAGTACTTTCCCCAGTTATAGAGATAGAATAAAAATAAGAATAAGGGGAATAGGAAAATAGGAAAAGAAGGAGGAGGGGAGAGAGAAGAGGGCTATCTTTGATTTGGTGTTTGCTATATGCCAATAATTAAAATAGGAAATCTTTTTGCCATTTAATCTGAAATAAATACTCACTAAATAGGTATAATTTCTAATTCTTAAATGAAGAAACTAGTACTCAAAAAGCCTAAGTAACTTACTCAAGATCACATAGTAAATGTCGAAGCCAGAATTTTTAGCCGGATCTGGCTATCTCTAAATTCCATGCTCTTTCCATTCAACAAGGCTATAGGTGGTTCTATTATCATTATAGAAGTATTCCAATAGCCCACAGAGTGTTTAAATAGGATCATTTGGGGGGTTACTTTGATTCTGACTCTGTATAGAATCAGACCCCCTATTGTACCACCTGTTTGAATTCCACTCTCTCACACACCACTACCTGGATGTCTAAGCACAACCAGGAACCCCTGACTAACCTGGAGTACAGTGTCCTGGCCATGCTATGAGATCCCAACACAGTGCATTGCACCACAGAGGAGAGAGTCAAGAAATCCAGTTGATGGCTCTCAGCCATACATTGTTTTATGCCCAAGAATGCAGAGGAAAAGTGACTCTCTAAGACCCATGCTGGTCAACCACATTAGCTGTTCTGATCAGATCAGCCACTGTAGTTGAGTTGGTTTTGTTAACTCCCCATTATAGGGCATATATACAAGCTCTGTTTGCTAAGGCAACACAGAGTCAGTAATTTCTTCAATGCTTACTAAATGAAGGACGAGAATCAAGTGCCTGAGCTCTGGTTCAAGTTACTTAAGAGATAACGAGGAATTCTCAGAAGCATTTCATACTTTAAGGAGTGTGTTTCCTTGAAATTCAGGCTTGGGCTGCTGAGAACACAGCCAGGGTTCTATCACTGATAGCCACATTCTAGAATTGTAAAATAAGGAAAGCCATCAACAATTACTTTTAAATGTCTTGTGTTTAATCTGCTTGGCCATTTAGCCCTGGGAATGATACCCAGAAGTAAGGAACTTGTCACTTGTTGCCTTCACAATATTACAATCTTTTGATCAAAACATAAATAATAAACTATCACATGCCCCAGAGGATGAGATGAGACTTGACCTAAGGACACTCCCAAATTAGAAGGAAGCACACAGGAGGGAGAAGGCTACGCCAACAGGCAGTTATATATTTAATTTTGATCAAGGATTCACTCCTACAGTTTGATTTATATCGACATTTGAAGCCTGATTGTAAACTAGACACTAAGCTACAGAGCAGAAAGAAATGGTCCTGTATCCTGAGTTTAACTAGTTCACCGTACTTAGTAATTACAGAAGTTACATATTTCAACATATTACTTTGTCATTTACTTCTCCTTGGTGGGTCAGAATATAGTTGTTTATAACCTATGAATGTTGATTTTTAGTTCTCAAAGTCAGAATATATGGCCAAATATGTAATTATAATAGATGATAACTTACATATAAGTTACCTGCACCAACAAATGGTATTTAGACCCTTCAGTTTTAATACACTTCACATGGCCACTCTCCTACATTGGGGAAAAAAATATGAACCTTCTCTCTACAAATCTTACATTTTAGAATATGATGTAAGAAGTCAAATTATACCCTCAGACCTGCTTGGCTGAGCAGCATTACTCTATCTTCAGGATGGAAAATTCTGGACTTCCCAGTGGCAATAATTCACACTAACTTCAAAAGAGAAAAGCAGGGAGTTAGAGAGAGTGCAAGAGAAATAAACAAAAGGAAACAAAATTTTAGCTCCAAGGGAAAAGACGAGAGGAAGATACAGAATTTAGAAAGGGAAAAGAAAAGGAAAGGAGAGAAAATAAAAGATGGGCCAAACCCTGTTATGAAATTAAAAGAAAAGATCTGAACAGTAGTCCTATTTATTATAATCCATCATATCTTTGCTTATTACCCAAAATAGGATTCAGTTTAGCTCCAAGCAAATGACATCAAACACCAAAAGCAATGAATGACTCATAACTTAGAAAATCAGTTGAATGAGCTATGAAAATGTGTCCAAGTTTATTTTTAGAATTTAATAGAGCCATTTCATTTTCTTCAAATATTAAGAATATACAATGACGTTCAGTAGAGCCTAAAAAGTGTATTAAAGATATTGTGAATTCTATTTCAGCACGGTACTCTCCTCTTTTGATTTTTTTTTTTTTTTTTTTAGCTAAGTGCGGGGAATGTACCAAAAGCACTCAAAATGCTATCTAATCATAATGCTCGAGAAAGAGAAATGAAATATCACAATTGTGTATGATAATAGAATAAAATACCAGAATTTGTTAGAGCAGTAAAAACGGTATTAGAAATTACGCTTCTCACTTTAGTACCTTAGTATTTTTCCAGTCTTCAAGAGTTTATTGTCAACACCACCAATTGTGGTCCACTGTAGTGGTGGTCACATTTTTAATGGGCCCCACTTTATTGAGTCTGTGTTTTACTTATCCACCAGTGCTTTTCTCACTTGACTTTTAGCTGTAGTCATTCACCACATAAAAATACCAGAACTAATAAGATGATTGGATGAAAATGTGGAATAATAACCATGTAATATGTAATGTGCCATAAATGCGGTGTACACATATTATATATTATGGCAAAACCTAGGTAATTGCTTGTCTGGTTTAATTTTCAGCTGAGTAAAGGGAAAAATTTCTGAGGTTGTGCTATCTTTTTCTCAATTGTTATTATTACAAATATCTGTATTGGTCAGAGAACCACATAAAAATCCTCATTCCAGTTTTATAGTTTTTAAAGTTTCTGGAATTAGAAGCCATCCTAAGGTAAAACATTTACCCAAGCACAGCTTTTCAGAGTTTTCTTACTTTTCTCACCAGGAATGAGTTTCAAGATAACCTTTAAATAATAAAAAACAAGAATTCCCTATGAAATTACGGGGTAGCTAAACTCCAGAGTAGGGAGGGAACAGGATGCAGGGTGAAGACATCATGTTCTCACTTCCTTGTTAGCAGATGACTTTAAACCTGAACGGCTTTCTTGGATCTTGGAGTCTTGATGAGAAGACTAGACAGAGAAGGAGGCATCATGACTTGGGGGTGGGGGTGGGCAGGAAGAATAAAAGGTTGGGCAAAATTCTGGTGTGTACCAGTACTCAAGGCTTATATATTTCTCTTTAGCCTTTATTCTCCAACTTAAAGTCCAAAGAAAGCTTGGCTCGTAAGGGCATCTCATGCCTCTATCATGGCAAATTAATCCTCAGTTTTCTGCAAATGTCTAACTGATATGCCAGGTGCTGGACATTCTGGCATAAATCACCCCAAATCCTGTCTGTGAGTAATTAAGGGTTCAATGGAGGAGTTCGTACTAGTTTTCTATGGCTGTGATGAACAAAGTGCCACCAACTGTGTACCTTAAAAAACAGAAATTTATTTTCTCACAGTTATGATGATCAAAAATCTGAGATCAAAGTATTGGCAGTATTGTTGCTCCTGGGGGTTGTGAGGGAGAATTTGTCCCACGCCTCTCCTAGCTTCTGGTAGCCTCAGGTGTTCCTTGGCTTGTTGATGGCAGTTTCCCTGTGTCTTCAAGTCATCTTAATCTCCATGTGTATCTGTCTCTGTATCCTAATTTCCCTTTTTATAAGGATATCAGTCATATCAGATGAGGGCCTACCCTAATGACCTCCTTTTAACTTAATCATCTGCAAGACTCGATTTCCAAATAAGGTCACAAATAAGATAGTAGGGGTAAGGACTTCGACATCTTCCTGGGGGGCATAATTCAAGCCACAGAAGAGTTATTCAAATGGGTAAAAATTCTACAATCTCTGACCCTCCATATTGAACTTTATCTCCTCCTGAGATACCACATTCTGGGCTTCTAAAACCCAGTTCCATTCCAAACTCCTCTGTTACTTTACTGCCATTGTCTGAGCAATTCCAGCAACACTTGAAACCCTATTTTGACTTGAAAGCCCCTCTAAATGCCAGGCTGCTCCTCAGTCCTTGCCTGGCACATTTCCCCCACCCACCCCATCCTTCACTGCACACTGACACTACCTTGCAGCAACAACTGAAGCTCTCTGTTCCAAGGGTCTTATTGAAAAACATATTTTTCTCAATAAACATTTTTTTTATGCCTACTGTTCTAGATTCTACTCCTGGAGATCTGTACACACTCTTCCCTTCAGCAAGAAATTCACAGTCTAGTGAAGACAGTAAAAAGTAAAACAGAAGAATAGAGACTTTGGTAGAAGCCACCACAGAGTGTTCTGAGAGTGCATAGAGTCAGGCCTGAATTCAGGGTGGGGGGTGAAAGAGAAGAGGGCAGGGAAGGCTTCACGTAGGAGAAGCCACCACAGCTGAGTCTTGGCATACACGCAGTAAGATTTATCCAGGCAATGATATAAAAGTAGAAGATGTGGGCAGTTGGGTGGAAAAGCATATTGAGACAGACAAAACAACAAAAGAAGAGTACATAAAAAGATGCCAATTAAACACTGGAAATATTAAGTGAATAATAAGAAGAAAGGGTAGTGTGTTTTTCAAAGTTGAGACTGAGCAGTTTTCTTTACAACAAATACAAACAGTTTGTCTTAATCAGCTTGGGCTGCTATAACAAAATACCATAGAATCAGTGGCTTAAACAATAGACATATATTTCTCAAAGTTCTGGAGCCTAGGAAGTCCAAGATCAAGGTGCCAGCAGATACGGTGTCTGGTCGGGCTGTCTTCCTGGCTTGTAGATGGTTGCCTTCTTCCTGTGTCTGCACATAGAGAGAGAGAGGGAGCTCTGGTCTCTTCTTATAAAGGATGCTCATCCCCTCACGAGAGCTCCACTCTCATGACTACATCTAAACCAAATTATGTCCTACAGGCCTCACCGACTACTAACATCGCATAGAGGAATAGTGCTTCAACATATGAATTAGGGAGCACGCATTAGTCCACAACAGAACTTTTCCTGATATCCAGAGGAGAAGCAAATACATGGTGCAGAACTGACAGGTTCCTCTACCTCACACCCGATGCCCAAGGACTTGATCTTTGTAAACCACAAGACTGCTCTTTAGTCATTCAAACCTGTGGTCAGTTAGCAGGGCTCTAATAATGGTTCATCACACAGTGTAAGCACAAATCTGTTTACGACAGTCTTTTGTTATTTAGCCATGCAAACAGAGGCTTGCCCAGCTCAGTGCTACAGAAGAGTCATACGGCTCCTCCCCAGCCTGGGCATTCATAGTCTCAGACTTGGGAAATTTGTTCAGTTTCCTCCCCAACTGTCATGTGATTTGTGGGCTGTTATTGCTCCATCATTCTGATCACCTGATGTCACAGGGCCTCCAGAAGCATATCATCTAATGCTAATTTAAGGCTGGGAATTGATTCCATGTCTCCCCCTTCACCTCAGAATAAAACAGTTCGCGCTTTGACATCTTAAAATGCACATCCAACCTTTAGGTAAGTGTAATAGTTCACCAGATTGTCAAATAAACCATAAAGCTTAAAGAAGATTACATGAGGGCTAAACATTTGAATTGAGTCTGCACAAAACGAAATATGCTGAAAATGTAGACCTCGTTGGTTACATAATCATCAGGATATTTTTTATAACAAAACCTCAGTGTTCCTTTAAAGTAGTGTAGTTGTCGGGAAGGAAATAGCTGATGTCATGTGTTTTCTTTTAAGTCATCAAGAGCCTTGACTGTGTCTTAAGCTGAGGAAAAATGCCCATATACGTGCCATATGCAATTTTTTAGTACAGACTGTGCTGGTGGGAAGGAGGAAAATGGTTAGAAAAAGAAAAAGACACAGTGTACACATAAGAATATAAGTACCAAAGAGCAAGGTCAATAAGGCAGCGATGTGGCTAACCATAATTTGGCTTCTAGGATCCAGATTCTGGATCATTGAGCAATTGTGTCCCTTTCCTCTGAGTGCTGCCTGTTTTTTTTTCAACCCCTTTGCTAGTGGTTTGCGGGCTGAGGTTACTCCCCAACCAGCTTTAGGCATTACCCGGAGGGTCTAAACACACAAATACCCTCGGGGCTTTATTTCCATCCCACTTCCATCCCTCCTAGGGAGAAGAAAACTGGTATTTCACAGGTCAGGCTCTGGAATTCCACAGTCTAAGCAGGAAGAAGAGATGTTTACAACTGTTGTCTGTTTTGGAGGCTTGAATGTTTCTCTGAGACGTGCTTGATAAAACCGGAATTCTACATTTGATGCGGAAAACAATCACTTAATGTTTTAAAAAAGAATGAAATGTATTCTTCTTCTTTCTAAATTCAGCCCTACTTATTTAGAGGGGCCGTTTAAAGTGTTCATTCTAACTGTGTGCCATGGTACAAAAGAGTGAATTCATTAGTTAACCATTAATTTAGTACAGTCAATTGAATTCTTACTATATTCTGGGGGATGCAAAGAACTGTTAGACCCAGTCTTTCCCTAAAAAGAACTTACAACCAGGCTGTGAACCGACCACAGAACAGGAAGCTTGTTCTTTGTGTTTTTTTTTTTTTCATCGATATATCTCACACACTGAGCATGGTGTTTATTTAGTACATTCTAGGTGTTTAACAAACATTTGTCAAATAAATAAATGAAATTAATGCCACATAAGTCCTTTCCAAGTGGAGAAGTAGGCACTCCTGGCTTAGATAATTATAGCATACTTCATAAAGGAGATGGAGTCTCAGCAATGTTTTCAGGAAGGGGTAGGACTCTGTGCAGCTGGTGCAGAGATAATAGGTAAGGGGCAAAGATGAGTCAAGCCAGAACACTGAGAGACCTAGAATATTTCCAGGAGGGGGAATGGCCAGAGTACAAGAGGCCAGACAGCAGGAAGAAAGTATGAGGAAGACAGGTTAGAATCGGATAGGGCAGGAGAGGTGCTGGGTGAGGAGGGCATCTGAAATCATTTCTGAAGTGACTTCCTCCTATAGTTGAGAAAAGTGAATTGTGCATAGACTGGAGAGCTGTAGTCAGGGAAAAGTATACAGACAACGAGGCTGGGCCTAGGTCTCCCATCCATGCTGGGCCCAGCAGAGTAATACTCTGCTCCTTCCTGCCTTAATTTTAACTTTTAAAAAGGAAAATTAAAACAAACAAACAAACAAAAAACCTGACTTCCTATGTACTTTTCCCAGTGAGTCATGGGGATTATTATGTTTGTAGCCAATGTCGATGTAAGGATACGAATAAAAATAAGAACAGATCCCAGAAATCCCTCAGGATTGCCTTAGGGAGGAACAGCCCCAGTATCCCCTCTTTCCAAGGTGATGTTATAGAATGGGAAACTGAAAAGTGCCTGGTAAGCCCAGGTCATTGCATTTTAGTGTCACTGTTGGGGCCGATCGGAGTTCTGAGTTCGGTGTCGGCCCAACGTTAGCGGGGAAGGAGAAAGATGTGTAGTTAGCATTTTCTCTCAGTTCTTCCTCAAATGATGGTGATGAAGAATCACAGGTCATTGAGATTTAATAGTTTTATTAAAAATATTTTTTAGGAAGACAAAGAAAGCCCCAAAAGCAGATGGATACAGATGAAGCGTGCCCCAAGGAGGTCCCAGCGATGAGAGCTGCAACAGAGTGCTGTAATAACAACCACAACAACAACAAGAGGGCAAAAAGAAGGGAGGAAAAGAAGGGAGCAAAAAGAAGACCCAGAAGGGCAAAAAGGGCCCAGAAGTGGGAATGTCTGGCTTATATTTGGACTGTGATGGGTGGTTCCAAAGGCATTCCTAGGTAATTGGCAAGTGAGGTCATTTTGATTGACACCTGGCTGCTATATAAGTCTGACTAGTGTGCATGTGCGTACCCAGAATTCTACTACCATTGGGGTGTTCTTTGGGCGGTCTCTAGGTTGGGCCCCCCTTTGTTTGTTCCCCCTGTCACTCATGTCTGACTAGCTACCTAACATTAGGACCCCCCAAAACAAAGGTGTGCATGTGTGTGTGTGTGTGTGTGTGTGTGTGTACAAGTTTGTGTTGTGTTTGTGTGTGTGGTGTGTGTGTATGTAGGGGTTTCTGGGCACTGAAAGGATGTAGGGGAGAACAAAAGTAACATGGGGCTCAGGGTATGTGCTATGTCAAGTTTCACATGAGTAGGCCCTGGGTAATGATTGTTAAACACTTTATATCAATATACTGAAAGATGTCTAATGTCATCTGTCCCTCCTTCTCCTTACTCCCCAGCTCTTCTCATGCTCAGATGGACCCTAGGGTGCCCCTCTGAGCCTCTTACGCCTGGTTAAGAAACCCAGGATCAGTCAGAACCATCTAATCATTGATGGCTACAGGAAGCCCTGCAGAAGCTTTGACATGCTACTTTTTCTGTCTGGTAGGTCACATTCCTGTCCTCTGGAGATATCCATTAGAGGAATAGGGAGTGGGAAGATTTATTATCTTTTTATACAAGAACCACAGTCTTCAGTGCCTATCTTGCTGGTGGGGAGCAGTGAGGGGAGTATGGTGAAGACATTGGTTTATTCCACTCTTTCAGTTATAAAAACAAACTTCCAATTATAAACACAGGATGGCACAAACATGTCACAGATGCTTAGAGAAAGTAGAATGTAAATCACTGTGAAATGCTGAGGGGAGAATTCTCTAGGCCTTGGGGTTGGAGCCTAGATGACTGAACATGATTTGGGTGGGTGAGATAGGGGGCAGGGAAAGGGTGCATTCTTAACATTCCTGAGTGGAGGGTCAGCAAAGGCAGGAGCTGGGAATTAGCAGAGTTTGTGGGGCCAGGGCTCCCACATGATGAGTCTGTCCAAGAGTTCAGAGAGGAAAAATTAGGATCTGAAAGCTTTGCGAAAGCAGAGAGAGAGAGAGAGAGAGAGAGAGAGTGTGTGTGTGTGTGTGTGTGCGCAAGTGTGCGTGCACCCATGCAGGCATGTATGTGTTTTCATAGAAATCTTTATCTGAGCACCCTGTCTCTGAAATCCTTTTACCGCCCTTTTCTTAATCTGAAAAAATAGCCTGAGTATTAGCGATGATAATAGTCTCTCTCATATATAAAAGTGCAAACAACTTAAAAGTGGTTTTTCATATCTTTGTCTCATTTATTACATTATACTATTATCGTTTGAAGTGTATCTGTATCTACGCACTCCTGGAGATTTCAAGAATACTTATCAGCTTCTTATTGTATTTGTGCAATGCCATTTTTTTAACATGATTGCTAAAATATTCTTTCTGTGCTTTGAGAAGGAGATAAGATTATGCACTTAACACTCACTTGCTTTCTGAGGTATGCCTTCTCCACAAGAGCCTGGAAAGAAGCAAAAAAGCAGGATATTTAGTGCTTTTTCCAAAAGTGAGGGGTTGGGTTAGCTGAGTCAGCTATTGCTACTCTAAGGATTGGGAAGGAGCTGGTATTCAGGGGTCTAGGAATGAAGCTCCCTACTTTCTTGCCTCCTCTCCTCCCGTCCAAATAAGGGCTAAGCACCATTCAGCAAAGCCAACTTGATAACCTCCAACCAAAGGGGGCTGAACCAAGGTTTTATCTTCTGTTTGTTGAAAACTACATGCTGTGGGGTATTGTGAGAGCCCTCTTCTCAGAAACCATCCCTGCTGTAGTTCTGTGGCCCCTGTGTGTAGAACAAGTGTTCTGGAAGACTGTTTACAATCTTAACTGGAAAACCCCTAAGCATGTTCCTGCTGCCCCAGCCTCCACTCTGGGACCCGTGACCATGCTCAGGTTTTGCCCCTGATCCTTGAAGCAGTATGACTTAGCCCTGAGGTTTAAACTTTCACAGGTGAAGTGAAGGTTCTGAGTTCTAACAACTTTCCACAAACCACTGAAATAATACTGCATTTTTCTCCCCAAATAGTTGCCCTTCTCTCAGTGTTTACTGAAAGCCAGGTCTAAGTTTGGATGAGCATTTTACATCATTTAGTCTTCAATTAACATAGAAGGTATGCATAATTACTCCATTTTATACCTGAGAAATCTGAAAACCAGAGAGTTTGAGTAGCTTGCTCAAGATCTCACAGTTAATAAACTACAGCACTGCAATTTGAATCTAAGCTTCTAACTCCACTTCACTGTTTGAAAGAAGGTACAGTTTTTGCATGCAAATTCATTCTTTCATTCAATATTTACTAAGCTCCTAATAATTGCCAGGGTCAAGAAACATACCTGTGAATAAAACAGACAAAGCTAGGAATTTCATAGAGGTTACATACTAGTGGGTAGAAACAGAAGATTAACAAATATGTAACATGTTATGTGGTGATAAGTGCCAGGGGGAAAAAGAAGCCATGGTAACTAAGATAGAAAGAGCTGGGGCAGTACTGCTTACATAGGAAATGATGCATTCCCGAGGCTAGGACATATAAATGCCTCCCATCATGTCAGGAACAATTTCTAAATTCCTGGAACCTGTCATATTTAGCTGTGATGACAGTATGATGGTTCCCCAGCCAATATGAGAGAACTCCCTGCCAAATAGGTGCATTTCAACTTCTTGTAACATTTGGGCAGAAAGGAAATGTTACAGCACAGATGGACTGAACAGCATAGGTAATGATGCAATCCTGTCTTGAGCCTCACTCCCCCACCTTGATTGGAAACTAATCCCTCCTCCTTCTTTCTTCACATAGAGCTTTTGAAAACTGACCTCCACCAATCTGGAAACCATTTGGAGATTCCCAAGAGAAAAGGGCTATGTACCAGTGTGATTACCAGTATTGTTTTCATTAAATATGACATGGTTGGGAATTACTGGGGAAAACCACAACGATGAAGGAAGGGGTTTCAAAAGATGTGACAAATTAGCATGTTTAAATATTGGCCATACAATCAGGAGGTTGATGAACTATCAATGTTTCTAAGCTGTATAAATAAGCAGTTTTATAACATAGTGTGATTTAGAGATCTTGAGAAAAGGTGGTCTCATGCTTTGGAAAACAAGTAATTTAATAATGTAACGATATACTTTGAAAGAATTACTTCTTCCAGAAGTAGCAAGATTTATTGATAACAACATAGAGGACAAGGAGTTCTTGCATCCAAACAGATCTACCCAGCTGCCCGAGGTACCTGAGATGTCAGACTGTAAACAGCCTATCAAAACCACTGTAGAACACTCAGTAAAATCAAATATCTTAAGTCCCTGGGAATTGAGAAGTTATCATAACTGCAAAAATTCCATAGAAGCCTATAAAACTTTATCATATTTTACACTTTTGACTCCTTACTAATCCTTTCCAACACCCTTAAATGCTTTTTGGTAGCAAATAGAGTTTAATTTCTTAATTAATTTATTAGGTAATTAATGTAATGACCACTTTAAAACTTATATAATCTTATTTCATGTCACTCACAAGAAAATTAAACTGACTTTTCAGAAAACAATTTTTCAAGATTGAAAGCAAAAATGGTTTTGTTTCTATTTTGTTTCTATTCTTTTCTATTCTATTTCTATTCTATTTCTATTCTATTCTATTCTGTTTCTATTCTATTCTATTCTATTCTGTTTCTATTCTTTTCTATTCTATTTCTATTCTATTTCTATTCTATTCTATTCTGTTTCTATTCTATTCTATTCTATTCTGTTTCTATTCTTTTCTATTCTATTTCTATTCTATTTCTATTCTATTCTATTCTGTTTCTATTCTATTCTAAATTTGTATACACAAGATGTTCCACTGTCTTCCCTCAATGAAACTAAGGAGTGTTCATTAAATATGCTAATTTTGTGATGTTGAGTATAAAATAGAGGAAAATACAGCATTTGAGGCCATCTAAACTTTTCCCTGCCTCAATTACTTAATGAAATTCTTGGGAAAAAAACGTTCCAAAATCCAAAGTGGTCATGGTGGTGATTAATTTTTCACAATGATTAAATTATAATCATTTTATAAATATTATGAATCTGCACCATCTAATATGGAAGCCACTAGTCACACGCTACTAGTCACTAGCTACTGAGCATTTAAAACATGGCCACTCTGAATTGAGATGTTCTGTAACTACAATACAGACATCAGATTTCAAAGATTTAGTCTGAAAAAAGAATAAAAGTATCTTACTGATTTTTATATTTGATTATATTTTGAAACAATAATATGTTGAATATATTGAGTTAAGTAAAATGTGAGTTAATTTTATCTGTTTCTTTTTATATTTTTAGTGTAGCTACTAGAAAATGTAAAAGTATTTATGTGGCTTGTGTTATATTTCTATTGAACAGCGCTGCTCTACAGTTCTAGAAAGCACAAAGAAAGTGTTTATTTCAGTTGGCCTCAAGGTATTTTTAAATTTTTAAAGCAATTTAGAAATTGTATTTAAGCAAGAATCACACTAAGGAGGTATAAGATTAGATTATTAAGCACGTGCTTTGTATACATACCCACCCCTAACCCTAACCTCGACATCCCGGTTCAGCAAAAACAATAACAGACAAAATATAAATAAATAAGTAAAACAAATATGTGGGTTTAAACACAATGAGCATCTACATGGTCCATGTACCAGATAAGCAGGGCAATCAGTAGCATATGACACAAAGATTTGAGCCTATCTCTGGGGCAGGAAGTAGGAAAGATGTCTGGGAGTTGGGCTCATCTAAGGTAATAGTAACTAAAATTACTTTATGTAAAGTGACAACAGGAATCAAGCTGAAAACTGGGGTGAACTCTCACTGATTAAAAAAAAAAAAAAGGCTGAAAAAAAATCTTCTAATTGTTGCCTGAGAATATTGCCTCCTTGAATTAATAAAATTGCCTTATATCCAGAATCTAAAAGAGGCTAATTAATAGCTCTATGACCAGATTGGCTATAAACTTTAATCCTCAAGACCATAATTTTAAGGTATATGAGCTCCAAGCCTGCAACAAAAAACTTGTTTTGGTCAGTGAGCAATAAGGGTCCAGGTGCAAGCAATCACTAAAACAACTAGGGAGGGAGGAATGGACAGAGAAGGAGACAAAAGAACAAACAAACAAACCATATTTTCTTCTCAAAATAAGCCTAGAAACCATGATAGTGAAACAAAGTAATATAATGCTAAGACAGATGATCAATACAAATCACCTAGAAGATACATTTTACCAAGCAAAACTAACATATAAAAATCGGCTGACAAAAACTTTAAAATAAGTATATTTAGGATGATAAAGGAGATAAGTGAAAGAATAATATTGACTAGAAATAGAACATAGAATTGGGAAGCAAAAACAGGAAGAAATAAAACAGGTGTATCTGAAAGAAACAATGTAAAAAATTTAGACATGATAAACATTTATTGAAAAAGTTTTGAAAGATATCCAGACTGTTTAGAACCAGGAAATTGGAAGATAATACTGAGGATTTCAGTAAAATGCATCACAAAGAGACAGAGAAAAATATGATAAAACAGTTAAATGTTTTAGAGGATAAATGGAAAAGTCTAACTTATATATGTCTAACAGAATTTCCCAGAAAGGTAGAAAAGCATTATCTGAAGAGATATTTGCTAATTTTTTTTTTTTTTCCAAAACTAAAGAAAGACATGAGTACTAAGGGCAGAAATTAAGTCCAAGAACCCAGAGTGATAAATAAATTTTAATTACTACAAGTAATACATATAATGAGAGACTACAAACAATGAGAACAAAGAGAGGGGGAAAATCTCCAAAATGGCTAAAAGTAGAAAGACAGGTTACTTATAAAGGACTGATAGTTAAACTAACAGCAATAATAGATACCAGGAGATAAAAGAATAATATCTTCAAAATGTTAAGTGAAAGTAATGCAGCCTAGACATTTATACCTATACAAACTATTATTCAAAAAAAAAAAATGAAAAGCAATAAAGATGTTTTTAGATTCATAAAGAAAGACCAAGAGTTTACTACCAATTGATACTCATGATCACCACTATTAAAGATGGTATTTAAGTAAAAGGAAAAGTGGACCTAGAAGGAAGGCATGGAACATAAGAAAATGGTAAATATGCTGGTTAATTTAATTTAATTTCAAAAGCTATTTTAGCAGATTTGAAGAAAAAGTTTTAAAATTCCAGGAAGTAGTTATTTAATGGGTAAATATGCCTAGAGAGTTTGTAACATCCCCAAATTTTTTTCTTTATTTTTTTAAATTTATTTTTTAATTATAGTTGGCATACAATTCCAAAATTTCTTGAATAAATTTAGACTTTGGAAAAAATAACATAGTCAAAGATTGGAGATGATAATTAAAATAATAGAAATAACAGAATTAAAATTTAAAAAAAAAAATGCTTCCAAACCAACAGAGTAGGGAGGAAAGATACATGGAGAATACTAAAAATAAAACAAAAAACAAAACAAAAAAACCTACCAACTTTATTCAAAAGAAAACAGAAGATATATATTCAATATATAGTCCAATGAAACTAGATAGTAAAAAGAAAATAAGGTGATAGAAATAACTGCAAATATATCAGTGATTATTAACAATGAAAATGGATTAAACTCATCAGATAAATGATAGAGATTAACAGATTGAGAATTTTTAAACCAGCTAGCTGCTGTTTATAAGAAACACTAAACAAAATCTAAAACACAATCATACAGAAAGATTGAAAGTTATGAAAAAGCGATACCATGCAATTAATAATCAAAGAAATTCTGTGTGACAATATCAACAGTAGACAAAATAGATTTCCAGACACAACACATTAATAATGATAAATATAAGTACCACATAATAGTAAGAATAAAAATCTACCAGGAGATAGTAAACACAAACACGTATTTGGAAAACTTTTTTACATGCTCTTAATTGACTCATGGAAGAAGAGAAAATCACAGAAGACATTGCAAAATATTCATATAGTTTATGTATTTTGAAGCTATAATTTTAGGAACAATTATAAAATATTTACAAAAGAATAAAAATACTGCTTTTAAAAATTGTTGGATGTAGCTTAAATGTTTTAGAGGTAAACATACAATTTTAAACTAAAAATTGAAAATGAATGAATTAAATTTACAACTTAATAAGCTAAGAAATAAGAGCAAATCTAAAGAAATTAAAAAGAAGAAAAGAAAGCAGAAATTAATATACAGAAAAGAGAAACAGTAGAGATGATGAACAGCTGCACTAAAATATAATTCACATGCCAGTTCACTCATTTAAAGTGAACAACTCAATGGTTTTTTACTATATTCATGCAGTTGTGCAACTATCACCACAATCTAATTTTAGAACAACTCATCACTCCAAAAAGAAATTCTGTTTTTCTTAACAGTCACTACCAAGCAATCATTAGACAACCACTAATCTTTCTTTGCTTCTACACATGTAGTAATCAAAAAACTTTCCATAAGGAAAAGCTCAGATCCAAGTGGTTTCACTTGGTGAATTCTATCAAAAGTTTAAAGATTACCTACCCTTTGTGTACTTTTCCCAAAAATAAAAGATGAGAGGACACCTTCTAACTCATTGTATAAGGTCAGCATTACCCTGATACAAAAAGCAGATGAAGACATTCCAAGAAAGGAAAATTCTATGTGCAAACTCTATTTCTTGACAGAAAGGTTTTGCATCGCTCAGCTTCAAAAGTCAATTCTATAACCAGCAACAAGAACAACAGCCATGAAGAATGTACAATAGATACGAATGCCTAAGATCTGTGGATGGAAATCATTTTGACTTGCTCACATTGACCTAGATTGGTGCATGCCCATAGAGGGGGTCTTCAGAAACAGAAGCTGGTTTTAGGTTCCGTGACCCAACATACTTCATTCCTATTTACAAAAAAAGTGCTCAAAGTCTGGTAGCAGCTCCTCTTTGAAAGAATTGCACTACTTTCATGACTGTGGGAAAGGCCATCTAAGTACAACAGTCAAATTAAGCAAAGTCAGAATTTATTTATTTCCATTCTCAAAGAATCTTTCTTCATTATCACCCATAGCAACCCAGTATCCTGAGCTCTCTTCTCCACTCTGTGTCAAAATCTCTCAGAGGTCTCATTCACATTAGTCGAAATGAATGATGATAATGAAATGTTTCGATCAGACTATGTGCATTTACCAG
>NW_011889002.1:2339100-2345354 GCF_000151845.1 Pteropus vampyrus | reverse complement strand
GAAAATGGATTAAACTCATCAGATAAATGATAGAGATTAACAGATTGAGAATTTTTAAACCAGCTAGCTGCTGTTTATAAGAAACACTAAACAAAATCTAAAACACAATCATACAGAAAGATTGAAAGTTATGAAAAAGCGATACCATGCAATTAATAATCAAAGAAATTCTGTGTGACAATATCAACAGTAGACAAAATAGATTTCCAGACACAACACATTAATAATGATAAATATAAGTACCACATAATAGTAAGAATAAAAATCTACCAGGAGATAGTAAACACAAACACGTATTTGGAAAACTTTTTTACATGCTCTTAATTGACTTATGGAAGAAGAGAAAATCACAGAAGACATTGCAAAATATTCATATAGTTTATGTATTTTGAAGCTATAATTTTAGGAACAATTATAAAATATTTACAAAAGAATAAAAATACTGCTTTTAAAAATTGTTGGATGTAGCTTAAATGTTTTAGAGGTAAACATACAATTTTAAACTAAAAATTGAAAATGAATGAATTAAATTTACAACTTAATAAGCTAAGAAATAAGAGCAAATCTAAAGAAATTAAAAAGAAGAAAAGAAAGCAGAAATTAATATACAGAAAAGAGAAACAGTAGAGATGATGAACAGCTGCACTAAAATATAATTCACATGCCAGTTCACTCATTTAAAGTGAACAACTCAATGGTTTTTTACTATATTCATGCAGTTGTGCAACTATCACCACAATCTAATTTTAGAACAACTCATCACTCCAAAAAGAAATTCTGTTTTTCTTAACAGTCACTACCAAGCAATCATTAGACAACCACTAATCTTTCTTTGCTTCTACACATGTAGTAATCAAAAAACTTTCCATAAGGAAAAGCTCAGATCCAAGTGGTTTCACTTGGTGAATTCTATCAAAAGTTTAAAGATTACCTACCCTTTGTGTACTTTTCCCAAAAATAAAAGATGAGAGGACACCTTCTAACTCATTGTATAAGGTCAGCATTACCCTGATACAAAAAGCAGATGAAGACATTCCAAGAAAGGAAAATTCTATGTGCAAACTCTATTTCTTGACAGAAAGGTTTTGCATCGCTCAGCTTCAAAAGTCAATTCTATAACCAGCAACAAGAACAACAGCCATGAAGAATGTACAATAGATACGAATGCCTAAGATCTGTGGATGGAAATCATTTTGACTTGCTCACATTGACCTAGATTGGTGCATGCCCATAGAGGGGGTCTTCAGAAACAGAAGCTGGTTTTAGGTTCCGTGACCCAACATACTTCATTCCTATTTACAAAAAAAGTGCTCAAAGTCTGGTAGCAGCTCCTCTTTGAAAGAATTGCACTACTTTCATGACTGAGGGAAAGGCCATCTAAGTACAACAGTCAAATTAAGCAAAGTCAGAATTTATTTATTTCCATTCTCAAAGAATCTTTCTTCATTATCACCCATAGCAACCCAGTATCCTGAGCTCTCTTCTCCACTCTGTGTCAAAATCTCTCAGAGGTCTCATTCACATTAGTCGAAATGAATGATGATAATGAAATGTTTCGATCAGACTATGTGCATTTACCAGCGATTCGAGCTTAAACCTAAAGGCCAAAATATTGATCATTCCTATCATAAGACAACTTTATAAGGAATAATTTAAGGGGCAATATTTTGAGAGGACCGCTGGATTTTCCTAATCCCTAAAAGCAATATATATACTAAAAATCTACTTTAACTCTAATGCCAAAATCTAGGCTGCTGGAAACATAAAGACATAAGCATTGTAAGTATGCTTGCTTCCACAGAGCTCCTGAAATTTGTTCAGCATATACAAAATAAAGGTTCTATAAACAAAGTAAACAGGACACACTAAGGAAACATATATGTATCCAGATCATGATTTCTAGAAGTAAATTTCCTTTCCTTTCAATGATATACATGACTAAGATTATTGAAAACCTCTCTAGATACAGTCTCAAATTGTGCATAAATGACTTTAAAACCCATTAATTTTGATAACATGGGACCCTCAAGCAGACTTTTAAATCCCTTAATGATTTAGAAGATGTTTCTAGTCTCTGATAAACAGCCACTTTGAATCACAAGTATTTGGTACTATAATCACTGGGGAATGTGTGGCTAGCCCTTAGAAAGGCCCATTTTCTTCATTTGACTCTGAGATTAGGGGTATTCAAAAGACAGGTATTGTGTTTGCTCTGGGACCATGCAGCCCCTTAATTCCCACTGGCACCATCTGGACTAACTTCATTTTAAGATCAACTACGTGAGGTCTTCTAATCATTGGTAGTTCTCTTATCACAAAGTCAGATCTCAGTAACTACCTGAGGCTTAATCCTTTCCTTGCAATGCCATATAAAGTGTTAGTCTTCAACCTTTTCATTAGTAACATAGCAGAGGGTTGTTGTATTGGAAATCTAATGAATCATCAGGGTGAGTTCATGGATTAAAAATGGGGACAACTAAAATACTAAATGAATGGTGGAAACTTAAATTTCTATTAACATCTTTAGGTTACAAAAGTAGAGCATATGAAAAGATGAAGGCAAACAAGAAGATGGAAGCAGAGAAAAAGAACTTTCAACTGAGGAAAGCTTCCAAGAGACGGCACTGGGAGACTGCTTCTTTTATTATGTAATAAAAAGAAAAAAATGAAGATTTTTTGAAGGATCAGGCCAAAGGAGTTTGTAGTATGTGCTATGAACTCATTCACCGAAGCATCAACATATTTAAGGGCAAATTCATTTAAAAATTACTTGCTTCATCAGTTCTGGTACATTTTTTCAGTGTTTTGCCAAGAATCCAATCAATGTATGTTGTTTTTTTCTTTCGGGCAATTTTATGTGGCTTTTATATCTCATAGGCTTTTGTAAAAAAAAAAATCATACAGCCAAGTCGATGTGAATAACACAATATATGAATAGCTTGATTCCTCTGGACCAGGACATTCATAAAGATTGATTAACTCAGTTAAGCTACTCTTTATTTTTGTGTGTGTGTGAGTTATATTTATCATTTTTTATTTTTTATTTATTTTTATTTTAAAAATCTATTTATTTATTTATTTATTTATTTATTTATTTATTTATTTATTAAATTGAAGAAATGATTTAAAAATTTTCTCCCCATCTAGCTACTCTTAAAGCGCTCTTCCTCTCTTTCCTCGGGTTCCACCCTATTTCACCAGTGCAGAGGGCTGGCACTCAGACTCTGCCTCTATGAAGCTGGCAGTGAGTGAGTGAACAAGGGAAAAAAGACCAGGAAATAGGAGCATAAGCTTACTCAGAGCTTATACAGGTAAAATCTGGAAATATTTAAATCTAAAGGGTGAAGCTGTCCTTTTTTCCTAGGGCATCAATGAATAATAATAAAATATTTTAATAATAAAACCATGTCAAATACACTAAGGAATAGTATGTACATAAACTTTGAAGGTAAAAACACAGTAGGTTTATGAGATATTTCATGATTTTTTTCTTTTTTTTTTTTTTTATTATTTTTTTCCTAAGTGAGCCACTTTGGGTTGAGTCTCCAATCTCTTGGAGGCCATTCACCACACAATACAAAGCATAATTTCAGGAAATCGTTGGGGTGGAATATTCATTTTGGGGAGTGTTTTTACCAATCTAACAAAACATTCAAGACAGATCACCATTAGCTATGAATTTTAATGTAACAAACCTTAAAGATAATCTGGCCTCGCCTATTGTTTTAAAGATAAAAATGAGAACAAAAATAAAAGGTAGAGAAAGGTCTTGGGTGGATTTTCATATATCTCTAACAGGGTTCCAGGCTAAAGTTTTCCATGCACTGATACTGACCATTCTCCAAATACACCATTGTGTCTTTGCTTACAATCTTCCTTTTGCATGCAATGCTTTCTTCATTTGGAAAAATTTTACTCACTATTCAAGACCCAGCTCAAAATCATCTTCTTGAGGAAATCTTCCTCTTCTCACTCAGGCAGATGCTTTCTCTACTGTGGTCTAATGGATCTTTAAATATAATATTGCTTTATTGTCTCTAGGTTTAGAAGTAAACAATATTCCTTCCTGAGCTCTCTTTCCAATGCCATCCTATCCAATTCCTCTCCACTCACAGCTAGGATTCTCAAAGAATTGTCTCCACATTTGGGCCTTACTTCTTCACTTCTATTTGCTCCTCAATCTACCCCAAGTGGCTTCTGATCTCCCCAATTTACTGAAATTATTCTTGGAAAAGGAGCCAATGACTTCTATGCCACCTAATCCAATGTTTTTTGTCCTTAACATGCTTGTCTTCTCTTGAACATTGTACACTGGTCAACAGTGTTTTAAAGGAGTGGTGGTCAACAGTGTACAATGTTCACAGTGAACATTGTACACTGTTGACCACCACTCCTTTAAAACACCGTTGGCTTTTGTGACACCATGCTCTACTGATTTTCCTGCAATGACTAAAGGCATTTCACTCAACTGCTTTGCGAGTTCATCCCCCTCTCCTGGATCTCTAATGTTAGAGTTTTTCAGAGCTTAGATCTCAATAATCTTCTCTCTCTTTCCTTTCTTTCTTGGTGATCTTGCCCACTCCTTCTCTTTACATTCTATATCTATATCAACAATTCTCAACACATGTCTATGGATAAGATCTTTCTTTTTCAGTTCTAGATTATAAATCCAACTGTTTATTTACATTGCTGCACTATCATGATTATAAGTGATAAAATCCATCAAAAACTAGCTAAATGAAACAAAACACACACACACACACACACACACACACACACACACACACACAGAGCGAGAGAGAGAGATTGGTTAATAGATACTGACTCATAACTCATGTAACCAAACTAGAGACAAGAACAAGAGGACTTCAGTATTCTCAAGGTTCTTTCTCTCTGACTCCTCTCTCTGCATTTTATCTTCATTCTTTTAAGCCAACATAATCCCCACAGAGAGGACATGCTCATCGATATCTCTGAACTTAAAGCTTCACAGCTCTGAAAGCAGAGTGTAAAACTCTCTCCTACTCACACAGATTCAGTAGCAACATGATTGGTTCAATGAGGCTCACATGGCTTTTCTATGAATCAATCATTGTGGCCTAAAAATGAAGATATTATAATTAATTTAGATTGGGTCACTTTCATACTTCATAAATACTAAAGGAGTAATGTTGGGCCAGGCAGTCACCCAATGTGTATTAGTTAAACCACTTAGCATTTCTATTTAGATGTCTCACAGGTGTTTCAAAGTGATAGTATTCGAAAGTTAACTAGTAATTTCCTCTAAAAAATATGATTCTCTTCCAGAATTCAATCTCAGAAAATTTCACCAACATTTACGGGCTTACTCAAACAAGACACGGAAGAATTATGCTTGACAATCTCTCCCCTGTACTGTTCACCATCACCTTACTTACCATCCCAATGATCATGGCATATTGATTCTATATCCAAGAAGTATTTTGGATTCATTCACTTTTTTCTGTCTCCAATATCACCCTCTTAGTTTAAGGTAATGTCATCTCATACTTAGATTACTGCAATAACATCCCAATTGGGCTCCTAGTGTCCTCTCTTAACCTCCTCTCATTTTTTATCCTCAGAGTAGAATTGTTATCTAAAATTTAAAACTCATCATACCACGCTCCTGCTTAAAACCTTGGAAAAGCTTCTCATTCTTCTTGAGATAAGCCCCAAATCCCTAATTTACCCTCCAAGTCCTGGGAATAAAATCAGTGCTTTCTTTCTTAACCTCATCTCTTCCCACTTTCCCTTTCCCTCACTCAAAATATTTCGACCTTATCAATCTTTCAATTTTTCAAAAGTAATGTGAGCTTTTTGAGAGCTACAGGGCTTTTACATGAGCCAGGCAAACATATCTTGTTATATGCCCCCAAGATCTCACACTTCTTCTCATAACTTATTGCAACTCTAATACTTATTTGTGCAAATTTTTAACTGTAAGGTTCATAAGAGCAAGGATTGCATCTGTCTTATTTGATATAGTGCATAGCACTTAAGGGATGTTCAGTCAAGTCAACCATTTTATTATAGTTCTTTGTATATCTATCTTTTCTACCAAAGTATGAATTCATTCTTTTATTTCACAAATATTTATTGAGTGCCCACTTTGTATAAAGGAGTTAAATACTGAGAACGGAGACATGAAGAAGAGGGAGGGGATTCTTATCTTTGGAAATTTATAGTCTTTTTACTATGCAGAAACTATATGTTTTTCTTCCTATATTTCAATT
>NW_011889002.1:2334832-2337290 GCF_000151845.1 Pteropus vampyrus | reverse complement strand
TTTCCTTTTTATAGAAAAACATATTTTAAGGTAACAATCCAGATGCATAGCTCACATTAGAATCTAATCAAGTACAGATAATGCAAAGCTTTAAAAACAGATTCAGCATTTTGAGAGCCCTCTGCTCAGGAAAGGGGTGGGTGGTTGTTTCCTAGCTCCAGCAAACGCTGGGAAGGAAGTGAAGTTCAGTGCTTTAGTGCCACCTCCTTCCCCTTTCCCTTCCCCATTCAAGTCCCTCAAGGCTTTTGCCCCAACTCTGGGCACAGAACCGTCCATAGTTTCCCAGCCAAAATCTTCTCTCAAGAAGGATCTGAAACTAATTTACATTAAAATACAAATGAGGATTATAACTGAAAGCATTACCCTCAAGGTTCACCTGCGTCTTAAATCTCCCAGGAACATTGCATGCCAACTCCAGCAAGGAGTAGAGACTCTCCTTCCCAGGCTTTTTAACCTTGAAAGTTGGTATTTTTAAGGTAGAGTCATTCTGGAATTCCTGAAATCTTAACTACTACTTGGGTTTTAAGTTAATCAGCAGGGTTTAAAGCAAGGCACAAAGAGTTAGGGTAAGAAAGCTATTGGTGCTCAAAAAATGGTAAGGATTTTCATTCATTTGGGCAGAGGAGGTGGAGACACACAGTAATTCTAACCTTCCGTGAATTTAAAGTCACCTGAAACATTTATGCATTGACAGCCAGTTGCCCTTGGATCTCACTTGCAGTAAGTCTGGGTAAAAACTCAGAAACTGATTTTTTTTTGTAACCAGAATTATATGTTGTAGAGAGGATTGAATAAGGGAGTTAGTGAGGAAGTCCTGGCCTCTGAGCCTAACTGAAAAGAGTTGGGTATCATTTGAATTTCTTATCTCACTTCCTATAGTCTCATTTGGAAGCTTGAGTCTGATTTCCCCAGTTCATGCTCTCTTTGGCTGTCGATTATAGATATTGCTGAAGTGCTGCTCTTTCCTCTCTGATCAATTTTACATGTTGCTGACACATTCATCTTTCTACGTTATAGTTGTGAGCATGTTCCCCACACTCCACCTGACAAGCAGACTCACAATCCAATCTTCACACAATAGCAAATTTATTTCATTACCACATTTAAAATAAAATGCAAACTCTTCATCACAGCTTTCAAAGGCCCTACATGACTTGGCTGCTGTTCCTCATTACAACCCCGTCTCACAACCATTTCCCCCTGCTCACAAGGCTCTAGTCACTCTAACTTGATTGACCCTCCAGCCTCGTGGCTCACCCCTGCCTCAAGGCCACCACCCTGCTATTCCTTCTGCCAAGAATGCTTTTCTCCAGGTCATTGCAGGACTGGCTTCATTGCATGGTTAGTTCTTGGTGTAACCATTACTTCCATAGAGCATTCCACCCAGGTTCAATTGCATTAACCCTTTTAATGTTTTTTGTTTGTTTGTTTGTTTGTTTTTTGGGGTTTTTTTTTTACTGCACTTCTTCAATTTAAAATTACCTTATTTATTTATTTTTTTCTTATTATTATCTGTCTAACTCCGTCCAGGATGTTTGCTCCCTAAGAACAGGTCCCCGGGTTTCCTGTTCATGGTTCACTGTTTTGTTTTCATTACCTAGATAGCAGATGATATATGGTTGACTTTCAATTGACTTTCATGGTTTTACAAGAGAATCATGTCAGCCCTCCATTTAAATCTTTCCATGGTTCTACATTATCTTCAGAATGGAGAACACATTTCTTGGCCTCTCAGTGAACAATCTCCACAGACTTGATTGAATCCACTTGCGAAACTACATTCACATAGCTCTCTTATTATAATTAAAACATTAAATTGAAATGATCTGCATGAGATTCTGTCTCCTAACCTTTGCTCCTTAAAGTGAGGTTTGTGGACCAGTATTATTGGCATCATCTGGGAGTTTGTTAGAACTATGGAATCACCATTTGCAGTTTAATAAAAGCTCCAGATGAATTGAATGTACATTGGGCCACACACACACCCCTCGTAATTACTAAAGGAATAATATTGGGACCGACAGTGAGTCAGTCATCTAGTGTGGGTCAGCAAAACTACTCACCTTCCTACTTGGATCTCTCACAGATATATTGAGTTGATAGGGTACAAACTGAGCTAATAATGAACTTCTAAAAAATATGATTCCCCTCTAGTATTATCAATCTCAGAAAATAATAACTATTGTCCTATGTTAGTTTAAGACCTATCCAAAGGCTTTATTGTTCTGCTTTGGAAATTTGGAACATTGGGGGTGACATTCTCTGAAAAAGGGAGCATATGAGGATTGGGTAGAGGTAGGCAGAAAGAAAATGACTTTAGTTTTCCCATGGGAAGCCAGAGTATGGGGGAAGATATCAATAGATAAATAGATATGTGATTTGGGGACTCATGAGCGATATCAGGGTTCAAAATAGATTTTGGAGCCAACGTGCAATAGCCAGTGTTGATTCAATATTT
>NW_011889002.1:2312826-2334782 GCF_000151845.1 Pteropus vampyrus | reverse complement strand
ATGAACTTCTAAAAAATATGATTCCCCTCTAGTATTATCAATCTCAGAAAATAATAACTATTGTCCTATGTTAGTTTAAGACCTATTCAAAGGCTTTATTGTTCTGCTTTGGAAATTTGGAACATTGGGGGTAACATTCTCTGAAAAAGGGAGCATATGAGGATTGGGTAGAGGTAGGCAGAAAGAAAATGACTTTAGTTTTCCCATGGGAAGCCAGGGTATGGGGGAAGATATCAATAGGTAAATAGATATGTGATTTGGGGACTCATGAGCGATATCAGGGTTCAAAATAGATTTTGGAGCCAACGTGCAATAGCCAGTGTTGATTCAATATTTACCCACCAGTTATCCTACCACATTTCCCTCACTCATTCAACCTTCAGAATGATTAATTCACATCCTAGCCCTTCTCCCCAGACTTAGCTGATGAACTCATTTTCTATTTCACAGAGAAAATAGAAGTGATCAGCAGAGGTCATGCAACCACTCATGCCCCATACTTGTTGTCTGTCCTTCCTCTTGATGAGAAGCTGTTATGACTTTGTTAAATTAACAGTAAGTGAACCACAGGGTATCAGATGGTGAGCCTCCTTTGTTCAACAAATGACCATACGAGACATTGAAATAGAGAAATGTATTACTCATCGGTCCTACAGGAAATACACAGCACACTTCCAGGGGCCATGAGGGGTAGTCAAGGCAGGGTGCAGGCAGAGAGAGCAACAGGACTTGGGTCACACGCCTTGATGGGTGGAGTTCTTTGTGGTTCTCAGGCTAAGGCCAATTGGTCAATTCAAACTCAAATAAGTGGGGTTTTGGTTAGTTCCACAGGGATCTTATCTAAGGGGCACACAAGGGGAAGGCCCTGGGAGGTAGGGGAGACTGTTGATCATAAGAGTTACTGGGGAAGTCATACCAGAAACTCATTTTCTTATGACTCTGAGGCTGCTATATAGGGTATGTGCTTACATGAGGGACTACTGTCACTCTAAGGCCCCTCTAAGCTGCTTGTTCAAAGAAAATGGATGCTGAGGCAGCGATGCCATGGGTTAGGCTAGCCAAACTCTTGACAGAAGCCAACCTCTCAGCTATTTCCTAGAGCCCATCGCCTTACCCCTCTTAAGGATCTCATTCTAACAATTCACTCCTCTCTCCTGTATCATAGATTCTCAAAGGGTACTAAGGGTACTAAAGGGTACTAAAGGGTACTAAGGGTACTAAAGGGTACTAAGTCTCCTATCTTTAAACAAACCATAAAAGCCTCACTTGACTATCGCCCATTCTTCTGCTTTACAGCAAAGCTCCTTGAAGGACTCGTCCGTATTATTTCTGACTTCTCCCATTCTACCTTGCACCAACAACTGAAATTGCCTTGTCAATGTCACCAAGGATCTCCACATCACCAAATCCATCAGGCAGTTCTCAGCCCCATCATACTTCCCTCATCAGCAGTTGACACACTTTCACCTCTTCCTGGACACTCTTTCTTCACTGGCCTTTCAGGACGCCACACATTGATGGTCATCCTCCTGCCTCTTGAGCCATTCCTTTTCAGTCCCCTCTGTTGGTTTCCCTCCTGTCTTCCACCTCTCTGCGGGGCCTGCCCAGTGCTCAGCCTTTAGTTTGCTTCCCTTTCCATGTGCAGTCCCTTGGTGATCTCATTCAGCATCACTGCTTTAAATGTCATCTATCTGCTGATGACTCCCAAAGTTCTATCTCCAGCTCAGACCTCTCCCCTGGCCTCCACATTCTTAAATCCACCTTCCATCTCAATAGCTACACATCAATGTCTAATAACCATGTAGAACTTAACCTGCCTCAAATCTAACTCTTCGTTCTCATCCCCACCAATTTCCCTACAGTCTCCCTCATCTCTGAAAATGACAGTTCCTTCTTCTTCTTGCTGGAACCAAAAGCTTTGGGCTTGATATTGATTTCTCTCCTTCACTCCCCAAATCCAACAGAAAATCCTATTGATCTCACCTCAAATGAGAAGCAGAATTTATTCATAACTAACCATTGCATTGAGACCACCCCATTCCAAGCTTCCATCCTCTCTTGCTTTGTAATTGTCTCCTAACAGGAATCTTGACTCTGCTTGGGCCCCCTAGGTCTCTTCTCAACACAGCAGCCAAAGAGATCCTCTGAAAGTATAAGTCAGATCATATCACTCCTCTGCTTAGAAACCTCAACGGTTCTCCATTTCCCTCAAAGTAAAGGCCAAAGCCCTAACATCACCCATGAGGCCCTCTCTGACCTGCTCCCACTGCCCTTGATATGTTTCCTTCCTCTTTCCCCTAGCTCACTTCATTTTTGTCACTGGAAGATTCCTTGACGTTTCCAAGAACAATCCCATCCATGGGCATTTGCGTTCATTCCCTCTGCCAAGCCTCATGTTTTGGTCACTTACTGCTTTCAGGTCTCTGAAAATGCTGTGTCATCAAAAGGTTATTCTAAGTACCCTAAAAAGATTTGTCCCTACTTCATGTCTACCCTTTTCTAGTCACTCAGTTTTATATTTTTATAACACTCCATCTAAATAGGAAGGAAGTGTTTATTTGTTTATTCATTGTCTCTTCACTAGTATGTAAGTTTCATAAGGGCAGGGATTGGTCTGTTTCATTTATTGTTATATCTGCAGCGTGAAGAACAGTACCAAGTACATAATAGGTATTCAATAATTCTTGTTTAATAAATGATTGAATAAAAAGTGGATTAAAGAACTATGTACTGAATGTCTAATATATGTCATGAACATATAACTAGAAAATGAAGGTGTAGGAAGGGATGAAATCTCACCTCAAGAACTGACGTGTGAGATTGCAACAGAGGCGGAGTACATAATTCTGAGGCAGGCCAAAATGAGGACCCTATAAGGGAGCATGGAAAGAAGCAGGTGGGAAACCAAGAGAATGTTGTCACAGAACACGAGAAGAAGAGTTCCAGAGAGTTGACAAAAGTAGCATAAAATGAAAGGCACCCATGTCAGGGACCTTAGTGATTCTTAGCAACTGTGGTAGTATAACCTCCACAAGAAGCCTTCGTACATACTCACCATAGGGTCTATAAATAAGAATACAAGCTGATTGACTTGTCAGTTGCCCAGCAATTTAGACTGTAAGCAGCCTGAGGGCTTTGCAAAGGGAATGGGATTTATTGGGCAATTCGTATGGGCCAGGCACAGTGCTAGATATTTTGTATACACTAATATATTTGATCTTCACAGCAGCCCAATGAGATAGGGATCACTTACCATTTTACATATACAGAAATCCCAAGATTTAAATAACTAATCCAAGATCTTACAACTAGTAGCAAAGAGGATGACTGGAACATCTATCTTTCAGATTCTGTGCAACAAAAAAAGTGTGTGTGTGTGAGTGCTTTCTCCTTCCCTCCTGTGTCATCTGAAAGACTCACACTGAGGGAGACCTGCTGGTTTATCCAATAGCTAACCCCTTCTCCCTGCTGATAGGGCTGGATTTCGTTTGTGTATGGGGCAACCTTGTGCTTTAGGAAAGACTGAGCCCTTTCCTAACCCCAGGAGGCAAAATGTGACTAGTCTAAGTCAATTATGATTATTTCATTTGCTTTACTGTTGATTGACTTAGAAACAAGCCTGTGATACAATTCTGCCTCCTAAGACTTGAGAGCATTTCTGCTGTGGTGGTAAGGTAAGGGAGATAGTCCTTCTAGGAAATAGATCACCTTTCAAAAAAAAAAGTCAGAAGGAACCAAAATGGAGAGTATTTTCCTTTTGGCTTTACTTATTCATGCATTAATTTGCATTTGGACATGGTGGAGAATGCATTTGGACATGGTAGAGATATTGCAGACCCTTTGCAACACTGAGGGAAACAACCACCTGAGAACAAAGCCGGCATGAAAACATTTATTAAATACTGAATTAACCAACCCTGGGACTACCCTACCGCTGGACTTCTTGCCTGATGAGGCAACAAGAATCTATTGTTTAAGCCATTATGAGTTCTATTTTTACATTATCTATAGCTAAGATGTTAAATATACACAGTATACTACATATATTTTTACTCACTGGTTTATTTCCAACTCATAGCACAGTGGTAATTGCTCTCAAAATATGTTTTGATTGCCTGCATGAAGAATGTTGTGTATTTCTTCGTTCCAAGTAAAAATGAATGAATCCAATAAATTATTATAGAGTATAGAAAGTCGAGGAGATAGCGTGCCATTGGCATTCTCTTTAAAAGCACAATAGGAGGAGAAAAATAGCATACTCCATAGAAAAAGTCCTGATTGTTTGAGATATGGCAGCGTCCCAATAGTCTGCTACCAGGGCAAAAGCATTCGTGCTAAGAACACTGTCTATTGGATGGTTATCCGCCGCCCCCCTCCACACCATGTAATTAATCGAAATTTGAGACCAACTTTTGTCCCTGGTTACCAACGACCAGACTAAAAACAAGCCAGATTGTATTCTCTGTCTGGAGGTGGCTGGCTGTTTTTGAGATTTGCATTGGCATCTCTGAGCAGTGACCACAGCATACATTTTTGTGGAAAATATCAGATGGAACTTTTACAGCAATATTTTTCCATTAGGACGAGGAGGTGGTGATGGTGGCAGAGTTCACCATGCCCAAGGGAATTTTTCTTCTTCTGAAACTTGTTTGGACTCATTCTTTCCAAGTTAATGAGACCACTTTTCCCTTTGCAGAGCAATGTAGATGGAGAAACAAATGGGTGCACAATTAGATACATCAGAGTCTTTTTTCCAAAGCCTATTTCACAGGGTCCTGTGTGGTTTGTGAGAGCAACTTGAGGTCCCGGTTACTAATAAAAATGATATAATTTTAGAACTTTCAGAAGCCTGTGTGGCTTTTTTGTTAAAGACCAGCAATTAGACCTAAAGTACTGAAAGCAATGACCTAAACCATTTTCAAAATGTCCATATTCAGTAATAGTTCTGGGCACTGTTCTCTTCTCATTCTGCCCCAGCTTATACTCTTTCATTCAGCTAGATTACTCTAGTTGTGGTTTCCAGATATGGTTCAACTGCAGTGTATGCAGGGATGCTTAGGGAAGACATTCTGATCTAGGATTTGGAAAAGAGTCTCTTTGTGCCCACTTGCTTGTGGCTCTATTGTGAGGGAAGTGACCTTATGTGATTCTTTATGAATTGTCACATTTGACTTCATGATCCTGCTGATAGAACCAGGAAGTGGCAATTGTTTTCAAAGACAGCCATCCAATGAGACAACCCTGGGGGAGACTTCTATAGGACAGGGATCTTCAGTGCCCTATAGTGACTAACAGACTCTATCAGATTCTTTTTCTTAGGGAGCTTGAAGTTGACATAGAGAAAGAAACAAAAGTGACAGAAAGGTCCAGAAACCAAAAGACTCATGGGGAAGAGGCAGTAGGCAGAAGCTATGAATCAGTAGAAACTAAGAAGCTAAGTGGCAAAAGAAGGGCATTGGGGGAGGCTAGAAGGGTTTTGAGAGGTGTCAAGAGTTGCAGCAGAAACAGGCCTCATCTGGTGCCATGGATGCTGCTGTTGAGACATTGACACGTTATGGTATCTATAGACTGAGAATTAAATGCCAGTTCCTGGGGGCCTCCGTCCTATGTTTATTTAAACTCTTTGTAGTTCTTTATTACATCCCTTTATCATAAATCTCCATTAGTTGAGAATCTGTTTGCATTAGATTCTTGCAGACTGAAAAAGTTTAACTAATAGATCCAATATTTACCAGCTTTGTGATTTCAGGTTACTCACTTAAACTTCGTGAACTTTATTTAGTTGATTACTCTTTATATATGATAGGCAGAATAATGGTCCCTCAAATATGTTCACATCCTAATTCTAGATATATGTGAATATGTTACTTTACACGGGAAAAAGAGATTTTTCAGATGTCATTAAGTTAGGGACCTTGAAATGGGCTCCTGTATTATATACGAGAGTTCAATCTAAACATAGGGGTCCTTAAAAGCAGAGAGGAGAACTTTTCCCATTTGTGATTGGGGAAAGTTGTGATTACAGATGAATGAATGGTCATAGACAGCAGTCCCCAACCATTTTGGCACCAGGGACCAGTGCTCCTATGAGAATCTAATGCCTGATGATCTGAGGTGGAGCTGAGGTGGTGATGCTAGTGCTGGGGAGTGGCTGCAAATACAGATGAAGCTTCATTCTCTGGCCTGCCACTCATCTTCTGCTGTGTGGCCCGGTTCCTAACAGGCTACGGATTGGTACCAGTCTGGAGACTAGGATTTGGAGACTCCTGGTCATAGAGATTCAACATTGCTGGCTTTGAAGATGGAGGAAGGGGCCAAGAGCCAAGGAATGTAGGTGGCCTTTAGAAGCTGGAAAGGCAATGTATCTTCCCCTAAACCCTCCAGAAGAATGCAGCCCTATGGACATGCTAATTCTAGTCTAGTGAGACCTATGTTGGATTTATAACCAACAGAACAGTAAAATAATAAATGTATTCTGTTTTAAGCCCGAATGTATTCTGTTTTGTGGTTTGTGGTAATTTATTACAGCAACAATAGAAAACTAATTCGCTCTAAGATCACAATACACATACATGGGAAAACATTTAAAAGAATACACACTCCAATGTAACATTGGTTATGTCATTTTTGAATTACTTTTTTTTCTGATTTCAATGAGTATGTGCTCCTCATATAATAAAAATTAAAATATTAAAGAATAAGTAATATATGCAAAAATAAATTAGACAACGTCTAAGGCTCAGCCCAGCCTGACATTATATGAACAATCTAGGAGATGGCTTATTTGTCACCCTATATCTTGTCTCTTCTTGAAAGCTATAATCAGTCTCAATTCTTCCATAAATGACCTCCAATTTCAAATCACTCTTGATGCCTTTATTTTCTTTTTCACCTCTCAGGTATATGTGTTTGTATTCAACTACCCAATGATATTTATGTGTTTCTACACTTTTGTTATATGTACTTTTGGAAAGATTTAATTATTTAGTAAATAACAAATCCAACAAATATTGAGGATACTTTGTGTAGTCATGAGGTCATTTAGATGATGCATATTTTTTAGTTTTCATTAGTCCTGCTATGATGCAATGTGACAGATCTCAAGATCATGTTAATAGAGCTCAAAAATCTACTAAAGAAATTTTAAAAAGACATTTTAGAGACTTTGTGGTGCAAACAAGACTTGCCTTCACAAGTTCATCAACCTCTCTAAAAGTCTGAAACCCTTGAGGCCCATTCACAATCCACCAAAAGTCAACAGGAGAGAGCTATTAACTGATATAGAGTTAATGGCTCTGGTAATAAACACAACAAATGAGACAGTGTCACTTTCTGAAGGTACTTGTAGACCACTTCAACTTAAAAACTTGGCTTTGATGAGTTAAAAATACAGAGGATGCCAGCAACACCAGTTCTCACTTGAGAAAGAATTTGTTAGTTCTTATCACAGACAATCATTTTCAGGACTCTGAGTGATCCTAAACCTAATTTGGCATGTGGACAGGACAACAGGGACTTCACATGACTTGATTAGAGAATAATGCAAGGCTGTTTCTCATTAGGTCACTTTGAACCATATCTGAGCCAAATCCCCTGGACCTGTCTCTAACAAAATATACCCTAGAGGAATGAAGGAGATAGGGCAAATTTTTAGGAGAAGGGATCTCAGTATTTTTTCATCAAATATTTGTTGGACATTCTACTGTATTCTCAAAATTCATATGCATAAGAACTACTCGAGAAGGTTCCACTTCCCAGAGAAACTGATTTAGCAGTTCAAGGGCGGGGCCTCAGGATCTATATTTAACCAGCCTTTTGGGTGATTCTGATGCAAGACCTCTTCAGACCACTTTGTAAAATGTTTCATTTGGTCCCTAAAATGAATAAGCAATAGTTCCCTGCCATCAGGAATCTCCAAGCCCAGGGAAGGGAGACGCACTATTGTGATCTTATGTGATCAATGCAGTAATGGAAGTCTTGGTGAGAGTGGAAGGATTCTCTGCCCGGGAAAGTGCAGTCTTGAAGGTATTGCCAGAAAGAGAAGGAAGGGTATTCTAGGCAAGGGAATGACCTTTATAAGGCCATAATTATGAGAAGTCATAAAATATTAGGGAATGGTACACAATTCAGGATGATAGAAAGGCAAAGAGTATTCCAGAGGTGGACAAGTGAGAGAGAACCTAAGAAGATAGCAGGGCTATCAATTCACTAAGTAATTTCAACTTTATTTTGTAGGTGATAGGGAGTAGGTGGAAGTTTTTAAGTAGACAATGACATGAGGATATTCAAAATTTGTCTATGAGAATATCTAGTATCGCCTTAGGATCCACCTTGTGCCTGACAGGGTGTTAAGTATTAGAGATTAGAAGAGGGCTATTACAGTTAGGAATTGTGACATTCCAGGTAATGAAAGTTGAAACTAAGGGAGTGGCAGTGGGTACGTACAAAGGGAACCGAATTGGTCGGTAAGATTTGAGATTTAATTAAAAAAAAAAAAAAGAATTTGATGACAGGTTAAATTTAAGAAGCAAAGAAAAGGAGGTTTGCGATATTTGGGGGCAGAGAGACTTCTATGGACTGAATGTCTGTGTCTCCCCCAAATTTCTATGTTGAAGCCTAATTTCTAATTTGATGGTATTAGGAGATGGGTCTTTGGGAAGTAATTAGGTTGTGAGGATGTAGCCTTCATGAATGGAATTAGTGCCCTTATAACAAGAGACATGCTCTCTCTCCCCATGTAAGGACACAGCAAGAAGGTGTCTGTCTACAAAACAGGAAGAGCGTTCTCACCAAAGGTGACCATGCTGGTATCTTGTTCTCAGACTTCCAGCATCCTGAACAGCATCCTGTTGTCTAAGCCACCCAGATCATGGTGTTTGGTTAAAGCAGCCAGAACTGACTAAGACAGAAACTAAGTGTGTAATAATGATTTTAATGGAGAGTGCAGGAGGCAAAGGCTTGCCTCTAGACTTAAATAGGAGTAGGTGAGCCTATCCAGAGAGAGCAGTAGAGTGAAAGTGTGTGAGGTTCAATGGTGAAACGTGGATAGAAATAAGGGGAGATGGGGTAATGAACCATGAGAGAGGTGAACCAAGGCTAAGTGGGGTCTCCCAAAGAAAGAAAGAAGTGGTCTGAAAGGAGAGAAGTGAAGCCATCGGTGACATTAACAGGGACAATTTCAGTGGAGAGCCAGGGGTGTGAGCCAGATGTCAGAATGGAAGGCACGCAGTGAGGAAGGAGGAAATGGAAGGTGTGGAAGTGGAGGCATAGAATGCACATTGCTCTTTCAGAAAAATTGAGCATAGAGGGAAGAAGAGAAAAATGGAGCAAGAAGATAGAATCCAGGGGCTGAGTTTTAGGGCTTCCACGAACATGTGGACACAAGGCCTTTGGTTTTATAATACGAAAGGTTATGGTGAAAACTGAGCATGAGTAAGTTATATTTCCTTTTTAATTTCTATTTCCTTATAGTAAACAAGTTATATAAAAACTAAAGGGAAAAAGGATAGTGCTGGTGTTTTAAGTACTGAGTAAAAAATTTTTTTCTCAATCTTTAAAGTAATAATAATCTCTTGAAATGGAATTGTGAAATGGAGGCTGCTCTTAGAGTCCAAGGAAGAAAATGTTTAAGGGAGAGGAAAGATAAAAAGCCAGCCATTGTAGAGAGAAAAGTGGCTGTAAATGATCATAGCAGTTGGCAGTCCCTCTCTGGGACTAGAGTTTTTGTCAGGGGGCAGCATACATACCTAGAGTGAGACAAGATTTGATTTGATTTTTTGGTTAAGAGATTATGTAGGTAAAAAGGAAAATCCAGAAAAATACTTTATCAAATAGCCAATGGATCTTTGGTAGTTGTTTTGGGAGTCTCTATTCAGAGGCAAATCAGTTGGATGTAAATCCACTTTTTTGTATATTTAGGAAAATCAGATAAACTGAAGAATCTGATCTCTTCAACTGTCGAAGGTAACAATGTAGTTTTATTTTGTATATTCTCATGAATAAGATGTTGTTTTCTAATTGTTATCTCATGTGAAACCAGAACAGTAGTTTGTATAGTTCCCTCAGAAACCGAGTATATTATAATGGTTTCAGTCTCATGTTCTGTTTGTGTGCACAAACATGCTCAAGGGTGAGATTGCATGTGTGCACAATTGCAAATTGACAGTTGTTCCATATATTTATATAAATGCCTAGAAAATGTGTTGGAAGAATACATCCCAAATTGATATCAGAGATTCACTGTGGGCAAAGCAGGGGAGGAAACTGAAATTGTGATTGATGGTCAAAGGCACTTTAGTTTTACCTACAAAGTTAGTTGTAGGTAAAACGAATTTATTACTTGTAGATTTTAAAAATTAATTTAAAAAATTATGAAAAAATCAGCACCAGCAAGATTTTCCCAATCATTTTTTGAGAGGTCAAAGATGGTTATCATCCAATTATAGAGGGACAAGTGAACAGGATATAAGTAATGGAGAAATCAATACTTAGTGCTTGCCAGTTGCCTAAATGCAATGAATACTTCCAATAAATCAGAATCTTTAAAATTTGCCATGAATTCTCTCTTAAAAATAATTCAGTCTTTCTTCCTTTTGCACTTCCAGGTACGCAGGCTTTTTCAAACAGCTATTCTGTAACCTAGAAGAATGGTTTTATCTTTGCAAATGTTATTTATCTCCTAATGATAAGCATCAAAAATGGTAGCTATTATTATTATTATTATTAATCAAGTGGTAATGCTCGAAGCTATAATTTAAAAGATTGAAGAATGTGGAGAGAACAAGAAACAGGATGTATGGAAGAGTGAAATTCTGCAGATTATGAGGAATGCTAAAAGAACTCATCCTAGCAGCTAAAAGAGCTCTTACCCTAAGCATGGCATGAGGTGAGTGTTGGGCTCAGAGCTTCTGGAAAGTGAGAAGAGTTTGGAAAGAACACTTGACGGATAGTCAGTGGGAGATGAGCAGGAAGATTCCTGAGCAACAGAAGCACCTCAGTTCAGGTTGTTTGGGGGAGATTTGCAAGGTAACAAATTGGCCTTCGTTAACTTTCCCCAGTGAGTCTGGATAGCTCTGAAGCATGAGAGCTAGGGCTGCAAATAGGTGAACACCCAGAAGAGCAAGAGAAAGAACATCAACGTGTTGCTGAAATAGCTGGTCATGAAGATCTGGCAATGTCAGAGCACTAGACTCCACGACTTGGGAAAATCTGATGAACTTGGAAAATAAAAGAAGTGGAAGACAAAAATATCCTGTTTATGAGAGAGATAAAAAGAGGGTTGTAAGTGGCAAGAGATCAGAAGAGGAAGGTAGATAGGTTCATTTTGTCATGCTTACTAGACTGTAATATCTCTTAAGGAAGGAGCTGATTCTTATTTATTTTTATTTATCGCACCACTTGTTCAATAAATGTTTTTGGTATCATGAGTGAACCAATTAATGGGAATAATTATCCCACTAGATTATTTCCCCACTACACTATGAGCTTCTTGAGGGCAGGCCTTGTGTCTTGTGAACCAATGAATCAGAAATGTACAGGGAAGCTCAGGGGAGTTTGCAGGTACACAATAGTTATTGAATGAACAAATAAACTAGATCTTTTTGAGCTCTGATTTCTTCATCTAAAAATGAAAACCACAAAACCAATTGCCATTCCCAAGCAGGGTTGAGGCATATGTTATAATATTAGACAACTTTTGCTTTTAAAACTTGCCAAACCAACTCTTGAACATATTCATTTAAATTCCTCAGTGGGCAGCTGATTCCTTTCGGCTAATACTGTCTTCAGTCATGGCTATGAATGAGTCAAGCAAATGGAATCAAATATACACATGGACACACACACACACACACACACACACACACACACACACACAACTAGCCATGAATTTTTAAAATCTTTTTATCCTCTCAAATTATCCTCACTTCTCCCTCCCTCACCCCTCATCCTCTACTTTATACAACAGTTGCTTTCTGGATCAAACAGTCACGACAAATTCAAAACAGTGCCCTGGGTTTGGCTACTGCTTAACAGGTAGTTATAAACTATTCTGTGGTGCTAACTGAGATTCCAGCTAACTGAGATGGCATGAAGAAGCTAATTAAAGCAGTTAAGAAGACATTTTAAATAAAGATGAAAATGAAAACACAGTCTTCATGGGATAGAGTGATTAGAAATTACAGCTGTTTGGTTTTTGTCAGAACCATGTGTGGTTTGTCAAAATTTTAACAGATGGTATAACCTGCCGCTACTCAAAAAGAAGAAAACAACCCCCTCCCCCCACCAAAAAAAAAGAAGAAGAAGAAGAAAAAAAAGTAGAAGAAAATAATCTAAGACTGGAAGTAGGAAAACAGACATGTGGGGAAAATATTTAACTTTTTTTTCTAATACAGGTCTGATCTGTTTTGGGACAAAGTCTGAGCTCCTTAGTTTGCCTCGACAGATGTGCCTTCTCTCCATTCTGAAGAATTCAACGGTGGAAGGTCCAGGCAGCTCAATGTGGGAAATGAAGACATGAGGCTGTAGAAGAAAGAACAACTAAGAATAATCAAGTTGCCAAATTCAAGTACTTTATTTAAAATGAAGCCAAAGCTTAGTGTTTTTAGTATATCTAGAGTGTCACCAACTCATGGAGACAACTTAATGGCATTATTCCTCATGTTATATTGCATAACAGCAAATTACTTCTTTCTCAAATTGACACATTTATATTTATACTGCTTAAATATCTAATGAAGAAATAATACCTTAGCTGATTTAGTATGATGGAGAATAGGGGGACCTTTTGAAAAACTATGTATTGTCTATACTACTCTTCTACCTCTGTCAATTTATTATGAATACACAGCACTATAAAATAAAAATGTGGGGAAAGGATAATTTTACCCCAAATCTGGAACAGTTCTTGATACATAGTATGTGCTTCAGACTGTTTTTTTTTTTTAAGGATAGGAAGAGAGGAAGAAAAAAAAAATAAAGTATCTTGATGGTATTTTTACCATGAATTTTGCTAACTACACTTGATGCAATATATGTATGATGATTAATATAAATGTTTCTGTTATTGATGTATTTATAAGACCCAATTGCACAAGGTATTGAGCTGAGTGTTTGTTTCTTTGTTTAAATGTGGCATCTGCTTATGTGCAGAGTGTTTCTTAGCAAGATGTAGGCCAGTTCAACATTTTTAAATAAATGACACAGATCTGAATTTCAGAGAAATCTTACTGTAAATTAAACAAAGCATCATCATCAACAACAATAAAACAAAAATCATAAGAGTGAAACATACAACATGAGCAGAGTATAAAGATGAGGGGAGGACCAAATACAGTCCTTTCCTTGTCTTGATGATGGAGTTGAAAGGAGCATCAAGTACCACTGGATCGTTTGGGCAGCATCAATTGTTCAAGCCATCTCCCTCTTTCCTCAACTTTCTATGTTCCCAAGTCATTTCCTAGGCACTAGAAAAGGGTGAAAAGTGAGGAAGAGAAGGAAAAAAAAGCAAAGGACTGAGCTTATAATAATATTATTTGCCACAAATATTAATAGCAAATACTTATATATTACTTACTTATTTATTGGTGCCAGGCACTCTTTGAGTGCTTTACATATAACAACTCATCTAACTCTCACAACAACCCTATGTTTATTCCCATTTTGCAGATGAATAAACTAAGGCACAGAAAGATCAAAAGTGTTTAAAGGGTAGAGGTAAGTCAAACCTGCATTGTTAGCCTCAGAGCATATCCACTTGTCTGCTATTCAAAAGTACAGCCGGAAGAAAACAAAGGGTTTGGAACTAAGTGACTTTCAAATTCCTTTCCACATATTCAAATCTAGGCTTCCATACCATATTGTAAGTAGGAGAGTTTCCATTATGCACCTATCCCCTAGCTGAGCGCCTATCACAGTGTACAGGTTCAATACTTGTAAAATGGAAGGATGTTTTGTGTCAATTTATAGTGGAACTCTGGGACATATTGAGTTCATAAAGCCACAAGATCCCAATTTGGTTGGCCTTAAAATAGCCTCATTTTGTCTCAATGCAGCCTAGAAAGGAGCTTATGCCACTTAGAAAGTACATTCCACAGAGTTTTATTGCAATAATAATTCAAAGATTACTTATTTCTCAAAATAGCAAATGGTACAGAGTAGAACTAGATTTCTTACCTGTCCCTAAATTACGAATCGTCCACAGTGTATCAGAAATTCTGACAGAAAAAAAGAAGAGGAACAGAGGGGAAACGAACTGAGACAACATCACTTCACAGCAACCGGAAGGAAAAACACACACATACTTATGCCACTCACATTCTACGTGTGTGGTTACACAGAAGGGAAATGCTTAGAGCTGCAGCGAGAAAGAAGCATAATCGTGAGGCAGTTCTGAGCTGCCACCTCCTGCCTGCCTGCCTAGAGACGGCGCAAGACGTCAGGGAGATTAGATGATCCATTGATGGTTCTGCCCTGGGTGAGTTCTCAGATATTTGCTGTGGCCTGAGGGGGGAAGGGAGGGGAACTCACTCAGACTTGAGACTTCCTGAGTTGGTGTCAGACTTCTGGTGGTGTTCCCCACTGTTAACACCCCTTAACTGGAGGTAGGAGGGACTCAACATGCTCCAAAGAAGGAAATAGTGATTCCAGGTCTCCTACGAGTTGACCTGGAGGCATTGGCATTAATTTAACTTAAAACCCACGTTTTTCTATTTTTTAAAACTCATCCTGGGTAGGTCCTTCCTGGTGTGTAAAGTAGATGGCTCCTCCCTCTTCCTACAGGCCTCAGAGAGCTAACCTGTGATAACCCTGAGCTTTTATTTTTCCTAAATTATTTCAGTACTTCAGAATGTGGGCTGCCTTTATGATGAATTAGAGTTATTTATAATGCTATTTTCGACCTCTCTGGGAATGACTCCTGAGGAGCAAGAAACAGTGATTGAGAATTGAATTTAGTGTGTGTCCCAGCTCTGCAGAAAACTGGTCATTAGCATCCACTATACGGGGTTGTTGAGAAATTACACCATTTTACCCATCCACACTGGGCCACACCAACACAGCTCCATTTGTACTTTTATCTATATTTATTAATTCATTTAATTTGCCCATTCATTCAATTGTCTTTCTTCCACAAAGGATTTGAGGCCACCTTTTTATCTTGCTGAAGTTACTTCAAAATGAAGAATGCATACAACTTTTAAAGGGGGGAAGCCATTCTAAAAGGGTTGTACAGTAGTCCCCTGCAATCCACGGCTTCATTTTCTGTAGTTTCAGTTACCTGTCATTAAACATAGTCTGGAAATATTAAATGGAAATTTTCAGAAATAAACAATTTATAAGTTTTAAATCATGCGCCATTCTAAGCAGTGTGATGAAATCTCACACTGTCCTGCTCCATCTTGTCTGGGATGTGAATCATCCCTTTGTCCAGTGTATTCACGCTGTGTATGCTCCCCACCTGTTAAGTCACTTAGTAGCCATCTCAGTTACCAGATCGATCAACTGTCTTGGTATCACAGTGCTTGTGTTCAAAGAAACTTTATTTTGCTTAATAAAGATCTTAAGGTGCAAGAGTAATGATATTGGTAACTCAGATATGCCTAAGAGAAGCCATAAAGTGCTTCCTTAAGTGAATAGGCGAGTTCAGGACAATAAGATATTTCGAGAGAGACGCGACATTCACATAATTTTTTACAGCTTATTGTTATAATTACCCTATTATTACTTATTGTTGTTGATCTCTTACTGTGCCTAATTTATAAATTAAACTTCCTCATAGGTATGTATGCATAGTAAAAAACATAGTATACGTAGTTTTTGGTACTTTCCGCAGTTTCAGGCATCTACTGGGGGTCTTGGAACATTATCCCCTGCAGACAAGGGGGTACCATCGGATGTTGTTTAAAGCCGTGTAGAGATGGCCAATCAGAGGTAAGAGTGGGGGCTCCAGTCTTTTTAACTCTTTCTTAAGGAGCCCCTCTGTTCCGTTCCCCCAGATGCTGGTTTCCCACCCAGAAGTGGGTGTGAAGAGCAATATCTGTGACAGAACCTTGGGAACCAGCCAAGCAGTTTTCCTTCTTGTTTCTATTTTCTCCCAAGTTTGGTTATTTTCAAGGACATTCGTGTCCTAGAATGGGTAGAGTGGCATAGTGGAAAGAGAAGGATCTGAAATCAGTTTTAATTTAGAGATCTACCATCTCTTGTTAATTTATTAATTAATCTAACAACTACCTAGTGAATATTCACTGGTGGAGGTCACTTTTAAGTCAAAACTTACTTAAGTTGAAGCAAAACTGATGTTGCTCTGTCCCCCGAAAAAGTACAGTCCAAGGAAGAGGCAGACATCAATTAATAAGTACACAAACATGATGAGAACCAGAACATACTATGAAAGAACCTAGTCTCATCTGGGAGTCAGTGAGGTTTCCATAAGGAAGGTGGAAATGAGAACTGAAAAAGGCATATGAGTTCACAAGGCAAAGGACTGGCCGATGCTCCAGACAGAGGGAAGAGTTTATACTGTGCCCCGATGTGGGAGACCACAGACTTGCCCGGGACAATTAAGACCAGTGTGGCAGGATGGAAGAGGGGAGCCTAAGGTGACCACATTAAAGATGCTGATTATGCTAAAAGAATGGAGAACCTAAGGGTACTGTGATCTGATCTGCATTTCTAATTTAAGGAATCCTTTTTGATTAGGTATGGAGAATGGATGGAGCTGGCACATATATAGATATAGACAAGGAGACCAGTAACCTTCTGGTTAATGAAGCCAGCCAAGTAAGGATATCTATGGGAATACAGATAAGAGTGATGGCAGTATAGATAGAATTAGTCAACTAGAAAGGAAAACCAACAGGACTTGGTGGTGGACAGGAAAGGAGAGTGAAGGGGAAGTCTCAAAGATGATCCTCAGTTTCTTGGTTTGGGCATCCAAATGGATGCTGATGCTGCTTGCCAGTCACAGGGACTGGAAAAGCTGGTGGAGACCAAGCCTAGGGTTAGTTCAGTTCTGGAACTGATGATTTTGAAGGGCCAAAAGGTTGATGCTGACCAACATTTAGATCTCAAAGTAGAGCTCTGGGAACCTTCACAGATAGATGGTAACTGAAGCCATGAGTGCACTAGTACATACAGTCTTGTGTTGCTTAATGATGGGGATATATTCTGAGAAATGTGTCATTAGGTGATTTTGTCATTGTGTAAACAGTTAGGGTCATAAAACAACACGAGATTAAATCAAGCACAAGAGAAAATGATGTAATCAAGAGACATGGTAAATACAAGAAGTATGAAACTGCTACAAGTCTATCACAGTATACTGTTTGACAGCAAACCTTTTTTATAATTCGAAAGAGTACACTCTAAAATAACAATAGAAAGTATAGTACAGCAATTACAAAAACCAGAAACATAGCCATTTATTCTTATTATCTAGTATTATGTACTGTACATAATCGGATGTGCTACACTTTTATAGAACTGGCAGCACAGTATGTTTATTTACTCCAGCATCACCACAAATGTGTGTAACACTTTTTTGCTGGGACGTCACTATGGCTACAACATCATTAGATGATAGAAAATTTTCAGTTTCATTATAATCTTATGGGACCACCATCCTATGTGCACTTCTGCATTGACTGAAACATCATGGCTATGCTTGAGAAAGTTTCAAATGAGAAAAAAGAAGAGTAGCTTAGGATTGAACCTCAAGAAATTCTAACATTTAAATAGAGGTACAGGAGAACGAGCTCTCCCAAGAAGGCTAAGGTAGTTTCTTGAAAAGTTAAACACAAAATTACTATATGACCCAGCAACTTCACTCCTAGTTGTATACCCAAAAGAATTAAAACAGGGACTTAAATAAGTAATGTACATGCATTTTTATAGTAGCCATATTCGCAATAGCCAAAAACTGGAAACAGCTTAAATGTCTATCAATAGATAAATAGATAAACAAATTGTAGTGTTTCCATACAATAGAATATTATTCAGCTGCAGAAAAGAATAAAGTATGCATACATGTTACCACAGGGCTAAATCTCAAAAACATTACACTAAGTGAAAGAAGTCAGGCAGAAAATGTGTATGATTCCATTTATATGAAATATCCAGAATAGGTAAATCAATAGAGAGAGAATGTAGATTGGTGGTTACCAGGGCCTGGAAAATGGGGAGCAACTGCTTAATGGGTATGGGGTTTCCTCTTGGGGTGATGAAAATGTTTTGGAACTAGATAGAGGAGATGATTGCACAATGTTGTAAATACGTTGAATGTCATGAAATTGTTCTCTTTAAAATGACTAATATGTTATGTGAATTTCATTTCAATAGTAAAAACAACAAAAAAAGAAGACTAGAAAGGTATAGCTAGAGGTGTAGGAGAATACAGGCTGTATGACTTTGGTCAAATAATAAAACTCCTGGTGCCTCTTTCTCTATATGTAAATAAGGGAAATAGCTATCTTAAAGTGCTGTGGTAGGGATTAAACATGATAATGTTTAAGTATCTAACAGAGAAGGGCTGTAGTAGAAGCAGTCAGTGCCCTACCTACATCCTTCAGGCTTCTTCAGGACTGAGATGACTTCTAACAGCCTGAATCTTTATCTCAGGACCTTTGAGCTTTCTCCAAGTCATATAGGGCCATCATAGTTGCCCAAGGCAAATGAAAATGTCCAGGAATTAACACTCCAATGGACTATAAATATCTTAGCTCCCTCACACCTGAGTGGAATAACTCTAAAACACATCTTTTACTTTTTCCCAAAGTTTCCATATGGGCTTAAGCTCTAGTTGCCTGCAGTGGCAACTGGCTTGATAATATCCCCTTTATGGCTTTCATCCCTTCTCTTTTCATTCACCCCACCCCTCACTCCCCACCAAGGTGTCCTGGGATCATTTCTTAATCTATATACACTGGAACTAGTTGCTTCTGGGGGACACAACTAAGACCCTTAGTGTTACACATACTGTGGATACTCTAGTTGTTTCACCCTTGGTTCTGCAATGATAAATTCCATTTGACTTTAGATGTCTGTGTTTTCATATCCTTAATATTAATTCCAGGGCCATATGAGAGATGGTCATGCTCATCCCTCCTGAGACTCTAGAAGGACCCAGGTATTATTACAGGGAGAGCTCCTTTGGACTCAGCATGTCTTTACAAAACTGCACCCCATGAAGATATATCCTGCTACACACCCCCTCCACTTTCCTTCTGCTTATCTTTCTACAACTCATTTGATCAAAATTTCCAAAGTTTGGGAAACAATATGATAATTTTACATGATACATGATACATGGGTGTGATATTACACCACTTTGAGTCACTAGACTTTGTTGTAGAAAGAAAACTTCCATTTTCACTCTTTTGGTCCTCTGATTTTGGCCTGATCTTAATATCCTGTAACCATTGGTTATATACCTTGTTAGCAAAGAGAAAGTGGACCTCGGGCTATGAGCCATCAATAGGCAATGGCAGCTAGCTAAAATTGAATAGTTTTGTTTTTGCATTTATTTTTCATAATTATCTCATTAACTACAATAGCATTGTTTGTTTTTTAATTTGCAGAACTGGTATAAAAAGTTTTCTCTTTTCAATATAATTGTCTTTAAGTTAAAAAAAAGGTGAATCGATTTAAAGAAAAAAGTGTATTACTAATTGTACTGGCAGCACACCTGATATGGCAAACACTGGCAGGTAGGACTTGAATGAGAGAAGACTGGGCAGAGCCCCACAAGAGCTGTGTAGAAGGCATGGCTACATCTTATTCACCCAGTGCCTGCCCAGTGTGTGCCACAGGGCCAGGAATGGCATGGGCCTCCTATGCAGGGGGTGTCCAAGCTGCACTTGTTTGCTGCAGGTTCTTTTGGTCATCCAAATCAACAACTTGGCTTCCCACTTTGGCTCCCAAATATCCATGGCATAGCGAAGACATAAAATGGACACACAACGAGGCTCCATGTTATGGCAGCTATAGCCATCAGGTAGAATCCTGAGGATTCTGAAATAACTCAGCTATGGTGAAATGAGGTGACAGGTGGAGGTGTCAATGCATCCACATTTCTTTTCATATTCACTTCTGATAGAGGCTTTGGTTATCAGAGGTCTATAGCTCAATTATCTTTCTATTTAATTTTTATGAGCACCTGTTCTTCCCAAGGAAGGTGATAAATGAGGGTTAATAATCTAGGTAAATTTCCCTTTATAAAAAACTTTAGATATTGTGAAACATTTCATACTACAAAGAGGTATGTATAATGTATATGTATATTCTAAATACTAATAGAATAAAACAGGTGCATGTTTACTGCTCACTACCTTATCAAATCTTGAAACTGCATGCCCCTAAACAATTGTGTTTTGATGGTTATCCATGTCGATGCAAATAAGGGTTGATGATTCATTTCATTGATAGACATGATAAATACATGGCCAATACATATGGCCATGTATTTATCATGTCTATCAATTGACGGTGCTAGGTAATTGCCAAAGATGAAGGCTCAGAGCACAATTTCAAGAAGGCACCATGTTCCCCAAATTTCTCCCTCTCTGATGCACACAATATTACGAGCACAGGCATGAAGCTTTGCCTCATGTTAGAAACAAGTTTTAACTAGAGATAAGAGGTGAATGAATTAGGGACCTGAGAGCCATAAGGAAAAAGACATCAAAGGAGGGAAGGAGCTTTAAATGTAGGCAAGGAAGGGATAAAACTGACTCCCAGTGATAAAATATATCTGAGACAAAGAATCACGCTGATTGTGGGCACCTTAAGAAAGGCTTTCAGCCTCACAGTCCACTTCCCCTACCCAATAAATTCTAGGTGGAAGGATCCCTATGAAAACTTACTTTTCAAAAGCATTCTCCTCCTGATGAGCAAATGGGTGTTACCAGGGCTGATCACTTTGTTAGATCCTGAAGGGAACCAAATTTCGTACCCTGCTCCCCCAGAGGCTTCCCACTGATGCATTTTTACATTCATCTTTTCCTTACAGTACGCAAGACTAATTAGTTATCAGATAGTCATCAAACAGTATAGTGTTAGTGAACCTTTTGTAACCTTTTGACTAGTTTCCATGACTCTGAAATTCCCCACCCACAGCCTCACTCGTAAAGAATGGAAATGTTTAGAGGAAGTGATACCATCAGCCACTCAGCTTCACCATAGGAAGCATTTTCCCCTAAGAGCACAGTGGTAAGCTGGTGCCTCACCTAACACCATCACAACATGGCTTAGTAAGTACAAGGTTCTCTTAGCACCTGTTTCTCTGGAGAGAAAATGTGCAGGTGCTTTGCATTATAAGAGAAATGAAACAGAGAGGAAATAATGCTTTCTGTCCTTCTACCAGAGTGGAGAAGTTGAGATCGATAGCTGGTGTCAGGGTTGTGTCACTGGTCTGGCTTTGGTGGTGTGGGACCTTGGTAGGTGTGTGTGATTCTTGGCAAGTGAACTGTATTGATTGATTCATTGAAAGAGTAAATGACTAAGGGATACTCAAGGTTCTTCAGAGAAACAGATTCACTAGGATGTATGTATATATGCACATGTATATATAGAGATTTATTTTAAGGAATCGGCTTATGTGTTTTTGGGAAATGGCAAGTTACATATCTGCAGAGTAGGCTGGCAGGCTGGAGACCTAGGGAAAAGTTGATGTTGCAGTTGGAGCAAAGTCAGTCTGCCAGCAGAATTCTAGCTCAGGGGAAGTCAATCCTTTTTCTCACAAGACCTTTAACTGATTAGATGAGGCCTACTGACATGGAGGATTATCTACTTTATGCAAAGTCTACTGATTTAAGTGTTAATCTTACCTAAAATATAATTTCACAGCAACATCTAAAATAATGTTTGACCGAATATCTAGGTATTCTTGGCCTACCCCAGTTGACATATAAAATTAACCACCACAGATACTAAATCTCATTTCAAAAAATAAGTTAGTTATTTAT
>NW_011889002.1:2288532-2311926 GCF_000151845.1 Pteropus vampyrus | reverse complement strand
TCACAATTTATTGCCTGTTATCTCCAACTTAGCGCTCCCATTCTCAGGAAGCTTACATTCAAGTTGAAGAGAAGCATACATTTGTGAAACAAAAGTCACATTTAAAAACCAGCTAAATGGCCTCCTTGGTGTTTCCTCAGAAGGCCAACTCAGGACTTTAGCACCAAAAGAAACTTCTGGAAGATATCTGCAAGGCTATTCTCTTTCCTCATTCAGCTCTTGGGTCACATGTCACCTTATTATGCAGTCCTCCCTTGCCATACTATATAAAAGAGCCACATAGCCACCTCACATACCCGCTCCGTTACCTGTGCTTATCCCCAGCAGACATAGTAAATACCTGTGTATTTACTTACCGTCCATTTCCTTCCCTGAAATGCCAGCTCTGTGGGTGCAAGCCTTTGTTTAATTTTCTGTTGTATCTCTGGCATTTGGTAGAAGCTCAATAAATATCTGTTGAATAAATGAATGAATGAATGAATGAATGAATCACCAAGTGAGTGTTAGAGACAAGTGCTTCTGTGCAGGAGAAAAAGAGCAATTAAGCCAGGAGGCCTGCTCAGGAGAGGTGAAGCTTGGGATGGTCTTTGTAGAATAGGAAAGATACAAGTATGAGATTGTGAAGGAAAGAAATGGTGGCCTGAGCAGAGAAGGGAGGCAACCACTCACCAGTGTTCTGATGAGGACCTGTAGGCTGATTTTTCTGACTCGAGCGCAGGTTGTGGGAGGGCAGAAGTGGAAGCCATGCCTCTTGCACACTGGAGAAGTGGGCAGGCCTGGCCATCCACTGAAAGTGAGAAGCCCGCCTTGTCCGGCTATGCAATCTGTAGCAAAGACAGACTTTTCCTCGGGAAAGCAAATTTGGATCTGCTCCAGTATTTGAATAACAGCCTGATTGAAAACAGAGTTCAACTTAATATAGCAGAGCAAAGAATATTTTTGGCCTAAGCATTTTTCAGAGAAAATTTTTCTGGCTCCTTGCTTCAGCCATAGGAAAACTGCAGTAATGCTTTCATATAACATCTTACTCTAAGCAGGCCTGTGATTGGCCCTCCTGGGTTTCTGCCAGGATGATTTAGTAGCAAAATGTGTCTATGTTGTAGTTAAACAAAGTGTTGCACAGGGAAAAGATTTTTCACATATATCAATTAACATCCCAAACAACAGTACTCCTTGAATACTCAGAGAAATGTTGGTCTCTTCTATGCCATTTTTTCTCTCTGCTGCCTAATTTCTTAATAGCATAGAATAGTTTCTTGGTCAAATACTCTTATTTTGAGTTCAACCAAGCAAGGATTTCTTTCTCTTGAGCCTATTTGAAATGCATTTGTGCATAATATTAAAAACATGAACACAATCCAAATGTCCATCAGAAGGGTTCTTATTATAATTTTGCAATTCACACTTTAGAATACAACGCTACTGTTAAAAAAAGAATAAAGCCAATCTGTATACAAAGACATAAAAAGATGTGAACTAAATTCAAAGCAGCAAATACAACAGAACATATAGTATAAGCCCAATCTAATAAAATGATCATTATTATCTCTCTCCTTGTTAAAAAATAAAGTGATCATTGGCATTTGGGAAATGGGCAGATCCAAGAGGGCTGGAATAACTGACACAGTGCTAAAGAGAACAGCTCTGGAGTCAACTGCCTGGGTTTGAATCCCACCTCCACCATCCCCCAGCTGAGTGTTCTTGAGTAGGTTACTTTACCTTTCTATTTCTCAGTTTCTCATCTGCAGAAGCAGTAATAACAGTCCTAACTCGCTGGGTGGTTTTGAAGATTTTATGAGTCAATATATGGTTTTGAGTGTTCTATGAGTCAATGTACGCAAAGTACCTAAAGCTGTATCTGACACATTACATGGTCGATACATATTAGCTAGTGAGAGGAAGAGAAGAAGAGAGGATAAGATTTCATAAAAGAGAAAGAGCCTAAAGAATGAGTAGGGTTAGACAAGAAAAAAGAATTCCAGAGAAGAAGACCATGGTAAAACAAAAAAACAACAAACAAACACGAGAAAAAAAAAAAAAAGAGGATGAATGAAACAATTCAATTAAATTCAGCTTGACTTGTGTAAAGAAAGTAAAAATAGTGTTTCATTTCCTAGGTGATAAACAGGAGCACATAGGTATAAGAATTAAAATGAAATATAAGGAAGATTTTTCTTAAAGTTCGCTTTCTTTGTTATCACGTAGACAAACCTGGGGATTAGTCATCAGTCAATAAATATTTATGGTGTGTCTACAGTGTGCTAGACCCTGCTGGGAACCAGACCAACAGTCCCTGCCAGCATGGAACTTTTCTCAAGTGGGTTTTAAGCTGGAAAACTACTGGGATCATTTGTTTCATTGTGTGTTGATTTGTAGTGTACCCAAGGGTTATAGTAGTTGCCTCGGTATGACTTGTTAATGAATAGAAAAGAAAATTATGGACAACTCTTGAATTTCTGTGCTTAAGGGGAATCACAAGAACAAATATAATTGATAAATTAAATTACGTTTACTTTATTTGTAAGTGAAATAAATCACCATTGTTTTGCCTTTTAAGTTGAAAGCCTTACTCTATCTGTTTGGATTTCTGATTATCCTCCATCCCCATCTCTCTGTTCCAACTTAAAAATGTCACGTTACCTCAGTAAGATGTAAGTAGCCCCTTGGTCATAGAGCTGGATGACCTTGATGAACAACTTATCATCTTCACCCAGTAAAATACAGGCAAGAGGGTCTGTGAAAACTGAAGCTTTTGCTCATTGCCTCTGACCACACTGAAGAGTCCTTGTGAGAGCTCAGATCCAGTCCCATAAATCTCTGAGAGTTCAAACAGGCCAGACATTTCATAGCTCTGCAGGATTTATTTGCCAGGGATGTTGTGTGGAAGGTGCCAAAATAGCTAGTAGCTAAATTTAAGAAATGATAGTAATTAGTTGGTCCAAAGTGGTATTATTTACTCTTAGAATCTCATTGCCAAAGATTGAGCTGGGGAGTTTGGTCTCCATGGAAGAGTTAAAAATCAAACAGAAACCATTACAAAAATTTCCACTGAAAATAAGTTCCTTGTGAGAGAAGCTGAGAGACTTGCTAATTGTAGCTTACTCTAAACCTAATGACAGTCTGCTACATTTGAATGATGGTGAGGGGAGAGAGGCTTGATGAGTCCTTTATAACAATGATCCATTTTAGAGTGAACTGCAACAGGAGATGAGTCAAATTTGCTTTCTCCAAGATTCTTACCAACAGTAAAGATTGCTAAAACACATTTGCGCTGCTGTGTTTTTCAAAAGTTCAACCATATAATAACTTTAGCAGGCACATCATACTCTGCTGCCTAAATTTCAAACATTTCCTTGATGTAGGATGATCACAATAGAAAGGAATGTTATTGTTATCCAGGCATCAGTAAGATTTTGTCTTCCTTAATCCTAAAAACTAAATCCTAAAAACTAAACTTCAGAGGCTCTGACTTAAAACTTAATTATTGCCCATTGCCTTATTAGACCACTGTGTGTGATTCTAACCAGACAAACCCTGGAGGAAGAATTAAGGCTGTTGCAATGAGTATAGTAAGTTCATTGCAACACCTTTCCATTTGTAATGTAGCTCTACAAGGCTCTCTTCTGGAGGTAATGCTCCTTTCTTAGTGTTCAGTACAGTGAAAACTAGGTTTTTATTTTATGTTTGAGTTTTCTCTTCCATTCTGGTGCTAATTAAATCATTGAATCAAAATATTAATCACGAACATTTAGGTACTAAGTTATAATTCAGTCAGCACATGGATCCGCATCACTTATTTGACATTCATAGAAGACCTGGGGAGTGTTATTATGTCCTCCATGTTACAGATAATGAAACTGTAGGGACAGTGGTGGAATAAATAGGATGAGTTAGTGAAGTTGGGCAATGGATCAAATGATTCAGCTAGAACTAATACCTAGGTCTTTTGACTAAGCCATTTGCTTAAAGGTATTCATCCAATGACCAGGCATCTCTTTGTGGTGGATCCTTAACAGTGTAGGTGTCTTTGATATGAAAACACCGATTTTTCTTAGCTGAAAATGCATTTTATTTCAAGATAGGAGGTTGTTACTGGTTTTTATTTCCGCCTCTCTTATATTGCTTTTAAAATACTACCACCAAGGGTCAAGATTTCCCATGGAAAAATCTACTGCATCTGTGAAGCGACCCTTCAGTACCATCAGGTTTTCTTCCTACGACACATTTCTATTTTTTGGTATTTGTTATGGCAAGTTCTCTTTTCAAATACCTAATATCAATGGGCTCCTTCCGATTTTACTTTTATCAAAATATGCTTGTAGGGAAGAATTTGATCTCACTGATTTCAGCAGGTGCAACAGCAAGGCACTATTCATCTGTTATTTACATTTTAAGCCATATTTCTTACTATGAAATAAGAAGCTTGCTTCTCAAGTAAAGGGAATATAGGGGAGTAGATGGAGAAGATGAATTTTTTTTCCCTTGATAAATCTCGCTAGAGTTTTATTTTATTAATCTTATCGAAGATACAGATCAAGAATTTATTTAACATTTATTTCTCTCTATTGTTTAATTTAGTAATATCTGCTTTTATCATGATTGATTAATCAAGGACATTTTCCTTTTCCCTCCAAATTCTACTATGTAGGTGTAACGTGCGTTAGCCAACTCACTCTAACTAGGACATCTTGATCTACCAACTAAGGCAACGTAACAACTTGCCATACATTTGCTATGACTTATAGTAAACAGGCACTTAGCAGGAAGAACTGTTTTTCTTTGAAGGCAATGCAAGAATGAATCTGTGGAATGCTGGGGTCATTTTGTTTCCTCAATAAAAATAATAATAATAATAATAATAAAGGAGGATGTTTCTGCATTAATTAGAAGGCTTGAAAGGTAGGAAGGCGTGAGGGTGATTGAGAAATAATTTCAGCAAACAGAATGTTAACATTCTTTTGTAAAACAATGTGTTTCCATTTAGGGGATAGGTGGTAGAAGATATGGTTTGCACAATGAAAGGGACTCAGCCAAACTGCCCACCTCCTCTCCTGTTTCTGCCCCAGTACTTCTAAACATCCAGCCTGCTTTATGACTTTATCACCACCACCACAGTGTCCAGCTCCTCCAAACTGGACACAAGGAGGCCACAGAAGAAGTAAAGAAAGAGGAGTGGACGTATAAAGGCTCCATTTGTAAAGAAAAATTATTATGATAGATATTGTTGTTTTAAAAAACAAAACATAGTAGGATGAGTTCTGTACCATCCTCCTCATAGATTTTTCAACTTCTTGGATACATTCTGCTTATTATTGGGACTGTGAGAAATATATGGTAGATTTCCTTGTTAGTAGGTAGAAGAGATAAAGGTCTGGTGTGATGATATAATAATTGAGTTTTATTGAGCACATACCTCTTTTAACCCACAACCACCTAATGAGGGAGATATTATTACTATAATTGTAGAGCCTTCATAGGGGTTAGAAGCAAGGGCTCTGGAGCCAGCCTGCCTGGGTTCAAACCTTGTTTATGCTGTGGGCTTGCTGTGTGACCTTAAGAGACACCCTTTCCAAGAATCAGCTTTCTCACGTTTAAAACTGAGATAATAATAAGGTCACACACCTGAGTCAGGGGTCCCCAAGCCCACCCCCAGGTTCAATGAGTCACCAGGAGGACTCACGAGACTCAGCGTATAGTCATACCCACAGCTATGATTTATTACAGCAAGTGGATACAGATCGAAATCAGTAATGGGAAAAGCATTTGGGCAAAGCCCAGAGGAAACCAGGCACAAACTACCAAGAGTCCTCTCCCAGTAGAGTCACATAAGACACATTTAACTCCTCCAGCAAGGACTTATGACAGGTGTGAAATGGTGTCTACCAGGCTCATTAGAGACTAAGTGCTAGAGTTTTAAATGAGAACTGGGGCACTTAGGCACCCTCTGCCAGGCATGCACCAAGATTCCAGACTTCCAGAAGCGGGGCAGGTGTTCAGCATAAACCACATTGTTTGTATAAACAAGTACAGTGAGTACTCTTAACAGAAAATGGAGGGAACCCTCCTAAAATTCATGTTCCCTGATGCCAGCCCAGGGCCAACCTTGCAAGTAGGACTTTCTAAGGATAGCAGCCTTGGGCCTGCTACATTAACTTTTTTCTGTACATCACCTCATTGTTGTGAAATTAGATGAAGTAATATATATCTACTGCTTACAGCTGGGTTTTACACTTGGGAAGGCCTAAAAATTTTTAAGCCATTACTAATATCTATCTATCTATCTATCTATCTATCTATTTATTTATTTATTTAAACCTACAGCACCTGGTATTCCTAGGTGGTCTCCCATCCAAGTATTAACCAGGCCCAACCCTGCTTAGCTTCCGGGATCAGAAATCAGGCACATTCAGGGTGGCATGGCATTGCTATTAAATGGAAATAAATTACTGAGGTTTAGAATGACTACAGAGCCAAGAATGGCCTAATTGGAATCTGAATTCATATCTGCCTGACTAAAAAACATCCCCATATTCATTCACTTGACTCTAGCTTGAGCAAAATAATATCCTTCTTTAAACCTCAACTGAGAATAGAGATGGTGGATCCCTCCCATCTCAGGCTTACAGCAGCTAGAAACTTTAAGGGTAACTGCCTGTTTCAAGACATAGCTTCCTCAAGCTATAAGCAGTACCACGCTTCGTTACAGAACCTTCATTGATTAAACCTACACCTAGAGTATAGACATGGTCTAGTACTTTAATGCCTCAAAGGAACATATTTTGGACTTATTACAATCTTTCCCTTCTACTCAATCGGGCATGTTTTGTTGATGTCCCTTATTTTTCAGGATATGTATCCATAACACCCTAAGAATTTTTTTTATAATATCTAGTGAATCTTCATATAATTGAAATCGTCCAATTGTATGTCATTTTACAGCTTAAAAAATTCTTTTTCTTTTTTTTCAATTATAGTTGACGTACAATACTATTTCAGTTTCAGGTGTACAATATAGCGATTAGACATTTTTATAACTTATGAAGTCTAGTACCCATCTGACACCATACATAATTATTATAGTATTACTAATTATATTCCCTAGGATTAAAAAATTCTGCCAAAAACTTTCTCCTGCTCACCCTTTGTCAGTGCAAACCAGTTGATCAATCTCTTTAAAACACACCTTTCATCTTCCACCAGGTTTTCATGTCTGGTTATGTCAGTGGAATGGGCAGCAGGTATATCCAACAGCTAGCTATGAATGAGCTGTAGACAATCGTGGTACAAGTTAATTCAGTTAAGCCAGAGAAATCTCTATATTGAGATGGAGTCCTTGACTGCAGTCCATTGAGAAAGATCTTTTAGTTTAAATGAGAAAGCATTTAGAAATGGGACAGGGCTAGTAGAATCTTTTGAATTTTGCCTCGACAGATTCTATTAGAAAAACTTTGCAAGAAAAAATTTTCAGTTAAAAACATATGCATTATCAATGGAGATTGTCAAATGATGAAACAAAGAGCCTTAGGGAATAGTTTCTTTCAACATTAGCTTAGTTAGTAGTTATGTATCTGTCTTTTCCAATAAATGAAGTTTTCTATAAACTTCCTAATCTTTCTGTCTTCCATAGAGTCTTGCATAGAATTTACAAATGGTGAATGGTCACATTCATTTCCTAATGTATTGCCATTTAATAAAAGAAATTTACCTCTGGGCTTAGTGGTTTATGGCATATCCCAAGTGTGTAGCTGGGTATTTCTTGGATGACTATAGTCGACCCAGTGCTAGATTTTGACACTTACACAAATCTTTCCCTCTAGTGAGAAAAGCAAGCAAGAGATGGGAACTAAAGTGAAAAAATAATGTGACTGAGGTTAATAGCATAATCTGAAGAATGAATAATGAGATTTAGAAAAATAAGAAGTAAAGTTCATAGAACATGAGGTTAAAGCATTTGTTGAAGCTCATGAGGCCAAAGTATTCATTGAAGCTCTGGTTGCTAGAAGCGGGGCTCGAGGCTCCTACTGAAAGGCTTATGACGTAGAGAGGAGATGCAAGAGGTAGAACACACAAAACAGGGAGGGAGAAAAGGAGGGAGATGAAATGGAAGAATGCCAGTGTAATACAATTCATTAAGACTTTATTTTTTTCCTATACAATCTTCCAAATATTCTTTGAATGCCTCCACCATTGCTCAGACCAATTTCTCCTTCCTACGCATGTACCAGTATTAGCTCATGTATTCCTTCTTTCTTGACATCTTTTCTTGAATACCCCAGCTCACCTCAGCCCCCATTGCTTCCTGCCTCCTCCAAACACATATAGCTTCTGTTGTAATGTTAAATATTGTTCCTTAGAGTCACATTTAGGTTATACACACACACACGCACACACATCTATACGCACATACAACTATATATACATATATGCATATATGTGTATATATAAAATTAGATCATATATAACTATCAGTGGATATACATTAAAAACATATATATATATTTAACTCTTTATAAATATATGTATATATTTACGTATTTATTAATATAATAATATTTCTTCACCCTTGAATTCCTTAAACAAAACTGGCAGGTTTTTGTTCTCTCATCAGCAACAAGCATTTCTTAACCATCTACTGTGACTTGGGTGAAGGGAGGGTACCATCTAGGGATTGATTCCACTTTACTAAGACCCCCTTTCCTCCAATTTTGACCCCACGGCACAGCTGTCTAAGCACTAAGCACAAACTTTCCTTTAGCAAAACCCAAAACCAGATTTGCAAAAGACTGTTTTCTGATTTTCAGATCAGCTGCTTAATTCTGGAGGCCATGCCTCTACTATTTCATTGTTTAAATAAAGCCTGAATGCGGCCAAATTAAATGGCAATAAAAAAAAGTGCCACATATATGCATACACACAAACTAGCTTACATATGTGTCTAGGATTTGGCCTGTCTCACCAGTTTGAGAGGGAAATTCTGCTGTGTATCCTTTCTGCTCTGCTCTTGTGAAGATCTGTTAGCTTCTCTCACAAAAGGTCCATGCAGGCAGGGAGTGATGCTTTTCTCTTGCTAAATGGTGACCACACAATTCTTACCTGTGGGGATTATTTCATTTTCTCTTTTTTCTTATGACTTTCTTTAAATTATTAGTAAGCTCTTGATAATGTTTTCCTTTCGTTGTTTTTTGTTTTTTTGTTTGTTTGTTTGTTTTGCGGATCTGTGATGTATTTGTATTTTAACCCTTTCCTCATATGTCATTCCTCTTCACCCTAAGGGGCAGGTTTCTTTTGCTTGACCTCTCTTTAATCTTTCCCTTTTGGGTGGCACTAGAGACTGAGTCTTCTTCCAAGAGCAGTTCCATGGAACCACAGAATTTGGAGTTGGAAAGGACTACTGTCTTTTCACTCTGTGACACAATGACAATGGAAGCCTGAAGAATTCTACCGCATAATAGATAATTTAGTTAGGAATTCCACACCAACCTCTGCTGATAGAATAGCATCCTCCTTCTGTCATGATACAGGCAAGAATTTCGAAAACTTATTTGATAAGTCTTTTCTTTTTTTTTTGGACACAACTGTCAATTACACTACATTTTGTCCCTCAATGGCATGAAACAAGTCTCAAGGGAATAGTCATCTGGTGCCAAAATGGTGCACCAACATGTTAAACTCTCCCAACTAGAGAACACATTCATAACAAAGACAGTGTTTAATGGATGAGATGCCAACCTTATATGATGTCTCTCCCTGAAATTTCTCTGTGGTAATTTGTTTGGGATGTTTATGAAAGAAAAGTGTTCAGCTCTGCCTAACAATGGTTGAAACAGCTCTTGAGAAACTACTGTAATGATGATATCCAATCATCAACACAGAGGAAGAAATTCAAAAGGACGTGACGTAAAAATAAAGTGCGTACAGAGAATGAGGGGAACTCACAGATAACCAAATTGGCATAAATTTAGTTCTCTCTTTAATGTGTATTTACCAAAAATTAACTAGCCAATGCAGACTATTGTGAAATATGGACAGGCAGGCTTTTGTTCTCTAAAGCCAGTTGGGTATGTCTCAATGATGCCAGACCATTAGGTAGAATCTTCCTCCACCCTCTTCTTCAGAAAAACCCAAACACAGCAGAGGACCTTGCAGACTCCTGAGCAGAGGCCCCTTCACTCTGGATTCCCTCAAGTGTAAACAGGATGGCTTACTGAAAGTTTCAGCCCGCTTCTTCAATAATTTCCCTACATAGAGCTAAATATGCATGCTCCTCTCTGTGCTGCTTCTGCCGTCATCCTAAATGAAATTCTTGTTAGCTCTCTTCCTGTAACTCCTCTGACTTAGATTTTTGGGGACTTGCCCTCCACATGGCCGGAACTTTCTATTCTCTCTCAGTTACATACAGAAGCCCTTTTGAGTCTCTCTTAGCTTTTTGAACTCAATGTGTCTCTTACAAATTATTTGTTCCTGACCCACCTTAAAAAAAGATGAACTTTATGGATTACCTAGTTTCTCCCTTAGTAGTAGTAATATGCATTATTAAGCCGCAGTACTTTTGCCTTTCTCAGGTTTCTGTTGCCTATAGTGGCTTTGGTAGTAAAATCTCCTCCACTGCTATGAATGGTCATAGCTGTCTTAGATCTTTCCTTGCAACATCCTCCCCGACCATTACACATTTCGTAAAGCAGAAAAAAAGTCCTGATTACCAGAGGCAATAATATCATGTTTCCTCTCTCCTCCCACCCACCTGCTCACCACCACCACCACCATGCTGCTGAAAGACTACAGGCTACCTATAAGAAAAATAGCCAGTTTTTCTCTAGAACGACTTGACTTGGAGAATCAAAACTTTTTAAATCTTCAATTTATTATTAGCTAACACAGTATTTTCCTGCCAGATTCAGAGGTGTTTCCTAAAACACAAATGTCCTTAACTCAACACCCAAGGGATTCTGGAACCTTCTAGGGCACACACGTGGCCAGTTTTCACAAGGAACAGCTCTGTACCAACAGGCATTTCTACTACTTGTGATGATAAGGGGAAAGGTTTTGCTTTTGTTACACTGTTGGTGTTAAAGAGCAGAGTGATTGCTTTCTTATTTGTTGGCTAGTCACCTCTGGAGGCGAGAACCACAGTGACCGCCTGGGTGAAGGGCCAGGAAGGCTGCCTTTGCTCATTGCCACATACTTGGCCATTCAGCTCATCTGATGTAAAATTGATCTAAAGGAGATTGTTTCTTCTTAAGTATAGGCTCTGATGAGAATCAAACCTTCTTCCCAGGGAGGAGATGGGAAAACCCTCTGTTTCCTGGCAGCTTGGGCACACGTCTTGTATTCTCAGGGGTAACAAGACTGTATATCAAATAATCAATTGTTTGCGGCATCATCGCAGTAGCCGGAGTCTAAAATAGAGGGAACCTTCAAATTTTACTATTATTGCCATTATTATTCGTGTTTTTCCAGGTGCTGTTTCTTATTTCAAGTAGTTACATAAAAGTTGCCAAGCCACTTAAACACCATCTGAATTTTCTTGCAAAACTTGGAAAGGGTGCTCTCCCTTTAGTGGCTAATAATGGTCAGTGGCTTTCCCTCCCTTTCTAACTTTGTTTGGGGCGTGTCTGGGTAGAGGTCTGGGTTGCATCCATGTGTAGGCCTCTGTAGTCCGAGAAACATTTCTTGTACTAATGAAGGAGGGTGGGAAGACAGTGCCAAGGTGCCCGCAGCTGTTCCAGCCCAACAGAAATCAAACATAAGCCAAAGGATGCAGAGATGATTAGGGGGCCCCGCACAGCCTGAGCAGAGATTGGAATAGTCATCCTTGGGCCTTCCGAGGGATAATGACAAGTTTACCCACAGGAATAGAGTTATAGGCTTGAGTATTCTCCAGGGAAATCAGTTTAAAACTTAAATATGACGAAAGCTAAAGTAAGCCAAAAAGGAATTTGTGGGTGAAAAGTGACAAACAAGCAAAACGGAATCTTTGAGAGAGTCCAATGGGCTTGGCTGGAGGCCCCAGGAGAGAATGTAGCATTTGCTTCATTGTATTCACACAAAGCCCCTAAAGCTGAGAGCAGGAAATCCTGTTGTTCCCACCCTATCCTCAGCTATGGTCTCATGAGACAATATTCCTTAGATAACCAACAGAAACCTTTCTTACATGCTAAGAAGTGTAGATCACAATATTCTTTAGAAAGCTGGTGGAAAAGTCACCATCATTGAGGCCAAAAAGACATTTATCCACACATTTATTCGTCAATGATTTACTGAGCACTATACTAGGGTGTGGTGAAAGGGGATATTATGATAATTACAAAGATTAAAGAAACCAGACAGGACACTCAACTGAGCTTGTGATCTACAATCACGCTACTAAAGGTAACTGTTGCCCCCCAGGAAGCATCTTAGAAATGCAAATTTCCTGTCCACAGCCCCAGGCCCTACTGAAGCAGAGACCCTGGGGTTGGGGCCCAGCTGTTTTAATAAGCCCTCGTCATGCGTGGAAAAATTTAAGTGTACTGGAACACAGTCTCTCAAACAAAGGTGTGCCTCGCCATTTGTGAAGTGTGTGGAAAGTGATTTATTATTGATGATAGTTAACACACCAACATTTATGAATAATTTATATGTATATCACCCGCAAAAATTTTTTAAAATACAGATCTCTGGTTCCACCCAATTCTGGTTGAGTCAGAATCTCCATCCAGGTGTGGTATCCAGAATGTATATCATGTTAAAGTTTCTCAGGGGACTCTTATGATCATCCAGGTGTGGGAACCACCAGTCTACAAGAGCCATTTTCCCCGTAACATACATACATACATACATATACAAACGAACAAACAAACAAACTCATGGAATTCCAAAGAGAGGTTCCTCAGAGAGCAGGTTTCCCTGCCCCCAACAAATCTTTGGTAGACTCTAATATTTTAAATGTATAGAAGAGAAGAAACTCCAATGACTGAAGCAAAAGAGGTTACTCAGTACCTCCTTCTGCAGTGGCTACTGTGGCCCTTTATAGAAACCTGGAGCTCCTCCAAAACATGGCACGGCCGACCATTCAGATTTGTTCAGGACTAAGAGAGTTCTGAGAACATGGAACTTTCTATTTTTAAAGAGGGACAATCCCACCGGACAAACCAGGAGGAGCTGGGAGTTCTAGGTCAGAGCCTAGATGAAACCCATACTTCTTGCCTTTGAGACTGTTTTTATCATTATTATTTAGTATTATTATTATTCCATATTATTGCAAGAAGAATTCAGATAACTGGGTTTTTTTAAATTTTGTTTTTATACCCTAATTCCAGCAGGATTTATAGGAAAAATACCATTATTTTATGCTTTAAAATACTCTAAGTTCTCTAAATTGCTCTTGTAACCATCCCTGTGTTTATATAATCTCTGTTTTAAAAGCCCACGGTTCCAATATGTCACAGGCATACAGATTGAATCTTCTCTCTGGCTTCTAGATATTTTTATGGTATTGTGGTGGTCCTATTGTGCCTTGCTGAGGTCTATGTATTAGTCAGCACTCTTTAGGTTGCCAGTAAAAGAAACCTAAGTTCTAATGGCTTAAGAATGGAGCATACCAGATCATGTAACAGAAAATAGCTTTAGGCACAGCTGGATACAGGAGCTCAGTCTCATCAGGACTTGGTCTCTCTCTCAATCCATGAGCTCACTCAGGCTGGCTCTTCCAGTGTGGTAGCAAGATGGCCCCCAGCAGCTCCAGGTGTATACCCTCTCCTTTCAGCAACCCAGCTGACTACATCTTGTGCCCAATAGTTTTTGTAAAAGTCCCTACCTAGCATTGACTCTCTTTGGGCTGGCATGTGCCCTGTGCCCATTCCTAAACCAATTATTGGGACCAAGGCAATAGACTGTCCTTATTGGCTGGACCATGGACATGTGCTACCTCTAGCACCAGGGACTGAGAAGAGAAAGATGAGTCCCCAAAGGAGCATCAGAACATGGTTCCCAGAAGCAGAGGAAGAAAAGATGCTAGGCAACTCCAAGTCCACACTACGGTCTTAAACTGAGCCAAGAACCACCCCACCCCCATCAGATCTGACCACCCTATCAACAATGTATACTCCAGTTTTTTCCTCCACCTCCACTCAGCTGAAATCCAAGTACTATTTTGCCCCGAAACACCGTATTTCATTGAGTCCAAGGCCATCACCACCAGTCCTAATTTTTAAGACCTGCACAACATTTGGCTGAAGCTCACAGCAGCCCCAGAACCAAGGGGACTCTTTGCTGGGTTCCCAAATACGAAGCTTCTAAAAGTTGGGAGCTGGTGACTCACATTCTTTGTGCTCTGCCTGGCCCCACGTTTTCCATCTGGGTCTGTGACATATGATGTGATTTTTTCTTCAATGTGTCCCATAGAAAAGGAATAAATAGCCCCAGAGCTCTTTCTTTTTCTTCCTTCTTCCTGTAATTCATACTCAGGCCAACTCAGCTTTGTTCGAACCACAGCATCTCACGCTGCCCTGCAAGTTCTGACACAGCTGCTTGTTTTATTCTTTTAGCCCTCTTTTAAGTCAGGAGTAAAGTTGTACTTTGTGGCTAATTTTTAGACATAACCTTTATCCCTTGTTAAGCTGAAATCTTAGATTAAGTCAGCATGAAAATGCCAGCTCCCCTGAGACCTCTGAATTATGGCCTCATATTACTCTCTTCACCCTAACACTCATATAAGTCCCTTCCAACTTTTACAACTTGCTTTCTCTTATCCATCAGTAAAGTGGTGTTGTGATTCTTTTAAAGCAGTTTTTTTTTCCCTTCGCGATCAACCTGCCTGTACTCCATTCGATCCACTTTATTTTATACACGATTGTATAATATAATACTGTTTGGTAAAAAACAAAACTTGTCAATTCAAATGTGTGCTTGAATAATGTTTATTTCACATATAACAAACCTCTCAGTCATGTGGACTCTGTCTATTCATGGGTCAGTGTGTTAGTTTTCCAGAGGTGCCATGACAAATTACCAAAAACTGGATGGCTTGACAGACACGTATTTTCTCACAGTTCTGGAGACCAGAAGTTTTGAATTAAGGTGTTGGTAAGGTCATGCTCCCACTGAAACCTCTAGAAGAGCATTGTTGCTTGCCTCTTCCAGTTTCTGGTAGCTCTAGGTATTCCTTGGCTCATGGTGACAAAACTCCAATCTCTCTCCATCTTCTCCCATTTATCTTCATCTTCACATGGCTTCTCTTCCCTTATCAGGACAACGGTCATATTGGTTAAGGGCCCACCCTAATGACCTCATCTGATATCAAGTAAATCTGCAAAGACCCTATTTCCAAATTAGGTCACATTTACCAATCTTGAGAGTTTAGACTACAACGTATCTTTTTTTGTGGTGAAGAGCAGAGGACATAATTCAACCCATAACAGGCAGGAAAGAAAGGACAAAAGAAAAACAAGGAACAGACAAATGACTCTTTGATCTTGGGCAACGAAAAGAGAGAGCCTTATCTCGCACGCTGTTTGCCCAGAAAGAGTTCGAGACCCCTGCCAGTAACATCTTGAAATGGGGGGAAAGGGCCTAAGAATGGAAGTTATAGCCGAAAAGGGAGGGGGATCCCCTGGAGGGCAAAGAGGAAGAAACATACTTGTGCTCCAAGAGCCTACTGTGTGTTTTACATATTTTTGTCATATTGGATCTCCAAATAACGACTATTATTCTTATTTAAAAAACTGAGACTCCAAATAAATAAGTAGACCCAGGGCATACAGCTGTAAATAGAAGAGCTAGATCACCATCATTATTATCATTGTCATTTTCATTATTAATAATTATCAATTCTCGCATGCCTACTATGAACCTAGGATATTACCTAAATTAACTGAGATCTTCCCAGCTCTGAAGGATAGATACTGTCAGTGTTATACAGATGAAGAAACTGAAGCTCAGCCACACTAAGTCATTTGCCCAAAGCCACACAGTTATTAATTAGCTGAGCTAAAATTCATACTTGGTCTTTCTGACTCTGAAGACTGTTTTTACTACTATGCCTTGTTGCCAAGGGGGCATTAAGGCATCCATATTAAGATTTATCTAGCTTTGGAGAAAGAAGCTGTAAAAAGAAACTGAATAGTTATATTTGAGGGTTAACAAAATAAAAGAACATATAAAGAATATATTCCTGGGAAACAGGGAAGAGTGAAGAGAACGTGATCAGCAAGGTGATCAGTGGCGGCAGATTTAGTTACCCAAAGAAGCAAAAGCTAGACATTGATTGTGATAAAACAAAGCAAGCTGGGCTCAGTGTTTGTGTAAACGTATACATTGCCCACCAGGAAGGGGTTCATCTGCTCCGCCTGTGCCCTCATGGCTGATTGAACATCTGTGGTAGAGACAACTCACTTCTCTCGAGGAGAGGCAAGAGGGGAAAAGCTGGGTTCCCAAACCACCTGCTTCCAAGGAGAAACTCTCCTGTGTCTTATGAGAAGTCATGGAAGAGATTGGGCTTGTTAACCCTGAAGAAGAGGAAACTTGAGGCACAGGTAGGATAAGAGAAAGTCTTCAAATATTGAGAACACTACAGGTGGTACAGCAAGCAGACTAGTAAGGGAAGGACCAGTCTCATGTTCTTATGATGGCAGCTTCAGACTCCATTTGAACACACATTTTGTTAACAAGTTGATCTGCCTCACAGTTGAATGAACTGTCTGCCAGGGGACCACTGAAGAAACCTTAGAATTCATCCAGTATTCTCTAGCTACTGTGCTGTTTAAAACCTTTGGAGCCCCCTTGCTGTCTTTGGGATGAAGTCCTAACTCCCTAACGAGGTCCAGGAGGCCCCTCCTGATCTGGTCCAGGCTTATTGCTCTAACCTCATCTCCTGCCACTTTTCACCTTGAACTCTACACTCCAGCTCTGGGGCCCCTGGAAGGTCCCTAATTGTGTGAAGAGATCAGTCACATCCCCCTGATCCTGGTCTTCCCACTCTCTTACTTCGCCTTCTCAGTCTCTCCTTTCTTTCTTCCCATCTCTTTTCCTTTCTGGCCTCTGTGCCCTGCACATGCTATAAACTCTACCTGGAACATCTTCCTTCCACCCTTCGATCTTCTTTCAGCTCACTCCTTTTTTCCCTCTAAGACTCTACCTCTCCTCAAAAGCTTTTTCTGATTTTCCAAACTCTGGGGGACATTCTCTCCAGAATCCCTCAAAAGTACAGCTACACTATATTTATCTGCATACTCTAGCTGCTTGTCTACTTGCCTGCCCCCCTCCTGGTTAATCATAGTGTCTTATTCAGCATCTTGTTCATATCTTCTCTAGCATCTGGCACAGAGTAGGTTCTCAGTCAGCATGGTGACCGACGACATTGAGGGAGGCCACACCTGCTGACCTGTAAGTTCTCATCTACTCTGAGAGTCTGTGAGTCTCAATTTCTGCTCCCACACTTAGTCACAGAGGAAAGGAAGTTGCCAAAGCCTGATGATGAGACGTCCATTTTGGGTTGCCTAGGTCTGCCTGTTCTTTGCAATTTGTAATCAGGATATTTGAAAAAGAAACTGAACCGAGAGAAAAACATGGTTTTGATGAGGCAAGAGTTGCAAAATAACTAGTTATGTGACAGTGATGGTAGCCTCTGAAACCATCTCTTGGTCCTGTCCAGATTATATGAGAATTTGTATGGGTCAGCTTTGTGTATTGGCCAAGAGGACAATTGTCAAACTATGACTTGAGTGTTTAAAAAGCACCTTCTCTCTCAAGGTATTGCCTCTAGAGGTCAGCCTGACACCTGAAATCCTCACCTTAAATGATTTCTCCTTAAGACTGGATATATATGAAGATTGGATATAAATGATAATATAAATTGTATTGCCCAGACTAGTTCAAGAAGTACCGTGGACTGTGAACGTCTCAGTTTAGAAGTTTGTACACCATCATTAATTTGAACCTAGAGATACTCTGAGCTAGATAGAGAATTTTTATTGCATGGTTGCAAAGAAACTGAGTCTCAGAGAGAAGTGACTTCCCCAAAGTTGCAGATCATAAAGATGAAAAGAATGGCCTGGCATCCCAATTTTCATCCCTTTGGTGCCACTCCAGGCTGCACCTCCCTGGCGCTGCTCTTCTGGTGGAGAGGAGGGCACCGTAGGTTGAAGCCGGAGAGTGGAAAGAAAGATTAGGTAAGGGCTGGCCAGAGCAGACTGCATAAGCTCTGCCCCAGATGCCCCGTAGCCCAAATGGGGATCCATGAAGGGCGGGGAAAGGGGTTGGGGCATGGAAATGTAATTGTGAGGAAGGGAAACAGGAAAGACTGGCTGACCCTTCATAACTCAGTGTTGGGCTGGGCCTGACACAGTAGCTTTGGGCTAAAGCTATCAAGTGTGGGTTCCCACAGAGAAAAGAGGTTTTCACACCATCTTTACATGAGGTTCAAGAGCTGGGACCCTACTAAGCATAAACTTAGGGATGCTGCCTGCAGCAGCTACTGGTTGAGTGATCAAAGCAAGTCAGGGAGGCTTGAAAAGCTGAGGGTATAGCTGCCAGCTCAGATCCTCTCTGCAATGCCAGTGCCCCAGTGCTCACCAGCCCTAACTTTCTCTCTCAAGGACTGTCCAGGCTAGACTCAAACAGAAACTGTGGGCATAAGTCAAAGAGAGCCAAGCCTTTTCCGCCTGCAAATTCTAGTGTGTGCATCATAATAAAGTTCTACTCAGTAAACAGAAGGGACTTTGAATTCACCTGGGGGCCTCTGGGACTTCCTATGACCACACACAAAAGTGAACTACAGATATTTTCTTCCTTAATAAAGAGCATTCCTCTTCTGAATGGGTCTCTACAGCTAACACATCCCCCACCACATTCTTTTGTTTTTTAAGGACAGTACTCATTGTTGTATGAAATAGTAGGACTGGGAAAGTCTGCTGAATTAGTACCCAGTACAGAAAAATCTCTTCTATGTAACATAAAAGATTAAAATACTGTATAAATAGGAATGCTTATTCATTCAGTGAGCATTTATTGGGCACTTCCTGAGCACCAGACACTGTCCTTAGTGACAGAGAAGGTGGACAAGGTCCCTGTTCTTATGGAGCTTATATTCTAACAGTGGAGACACAACTAAGCCAAATAGATAAATAGATACACTAGATGATGCTAGAGTGGTAAGTGTCATAAAGAAGCTAGAAGTGAGCATAGGAGGTGCTTTAGACAGAGAGGTCTCAGGAGTCATTATCCTCCAAGTCTGGTGTCAGGGCCTTTAGGCAAAGAAAGCAGGTGCAGCAGTTGTGTCTGAGGAGCAGCAAGAGGCCAGTGGGGCCGAAGGGCATGAGCCAGGGGAAGTGGTAAGAAATGAGCTTGGAAATTGTTTCCACCCCCATCTATCACACTGACTTGGCTTTTTGATGTCAACTAAAAGTATCTTTCCCTAATGCTGCTTTGCCTAGTACTGTACTGATATTTACAACCAAGGCATGATGCTTCATGTACTTTCTACCTAGAGATACTTCCTCTACAAGTGTTTGTAGGGTTGAAAAGAAGATAATCTCTTTCTCGGAAAGTCTCTTTGGAAACTCGGGGACAGGGGACTAAGAGCAGATTCAACGTTGGATAATCCGATTGTGATATTATTATTTATCAGATATTTGGTCTTCATCCACAGTTCTTGGCTCACAGTTCCCCAAACCCTTGGAATTTCCTAAGTTTTGAGAGTGAGCAAGGTGTGTTTGCTACATTAACATCGGTGAGGACTGGTTGCCAGGAGAACCAACCATGTGATTAGAGATTTGGAACTTTTAGTCCTACCCCCAGGCTCCAAGGAGGGAGCAAGGGGCTGGAGCTTGAATCAACTGATGATGACCAATGACATCATGATTATGTAATGAAGCCTTCTTGAAAACCCAAGAGGACAGCTCGTTGGCATTTTTTTGAAGAGTTTCTGGGCTAGTGAACACGTGAAGGTGTGGGATGAGAGGAATGCCTGGACAGCGCATAGAAGCTCTGAGCCCTTTCCCCACGCCTTGCTCTATGCATCTCTTCCACTTTGCTGTTCCTGAGTTATATTCTTTTACAATGAACCAGTGACCTAGTAAATAAAATGTGTCTCTGAGTTCTGTGAGCCACTCTAGCAAATTAATCAAACCTGAGGAGGTCATGAGATCCTCTGATTTATAGCCAGTTGGTAAGAAGTACGGGTGACGACCTAAACTTATAATTTTCATTCTGAGTTAAAGGGAGTTGTTAGAACCTTCACTCTGTAGACATTTGGTCAGAAGTCCAGGTAACAACCTGGGTTTGCAGCTGGCATCTGAAGTACATGTGTGTGAGGGGAAGTAATCTTGTAGGACTGAACCCTTAACTGGTGGAATCCGATGCTATCTCTGGGCAGGTAGCATAAGAATTGAATTGTTTGTTGGCGTGGGGGGAACCTACCACAATGGAATTGAGTCTGGGTACCCCTTTATACAGAGGTTCGCCTGGCAATTAAGCCGTGCCCTTCTATGACTGTGATAACAGGAGAAGAGGGGGATCTTTGTTCCACATACCGAGCTAGAGTTGGCAGGAAGAGAGTCTTTTTTAATGTCTTTAAATGCAGCGCACGCACACATACATACATAAACACACATTCACACTTGCTATCTTGGTGTTTATTTCTTCATCTCATCCATACTGTCCTGCATCAAGATAACCAATATAACATACATGCGTAACTTGAAACCCTGAAATTTTTTCACACTGTCTAAAATGATATACTGTTGAAATAAGTCACAAATGTCATAGTCTCTCATTACGCAGTTTTTTGGCTTGGGCTTAAAGCATTAATCAGCTCATCTTCTCTATCTGTCACCCCAAACCCCTGTTAAATCTTAAATATTCCCCTCAGTGGATTTCTTCTCTCTCTTTCTTCCTTCGGAATCTTTAGTTTGTTTGTTTTTTTTTTCACTCTCACTCTCACCCTCCCCCCATTCTACCTCACCCTGGTCCCTCTTTGCAGCCTCCCCTTCCCAGTCACCCTATTCCAGACAAGAACATCTTTTGTAAAATATCTTTCTTCTTTAATAGCTTCTCTACTTCCACAAGAATGTCCCCATATTTCTTTCCTTTCCATTGAATGGGCTAACTTCTGGCATTTATAATCCTAACACTCAGAAGGACACAGAATGAGAATTATAAATACTCTCCTCTTCTTTCCCCCACCCCTTAGTCCCAACCCTACTTTCTTTGAATAATGACTCTAGTGGAGGGCAGAGTAGGGGGAGGGGGAGGGGTGATAGAGAAGGAAGTTGATGACAAGAATAAACAGAGTAGGAGATAAGGTACCTGTTTTCTGAACTCTGGAGAGGCTGACATTCATGATGGGGTGGGGGTAGGTGGTGCAATATTGGCTAAAAAACAGGAACAATACCCAGCGGAATGCAGTCACGTGTTGGAATGTATGCTATGCAATCTAAGTGCAGTAGAAATCAGAGAGAGGCTGGAGTTTGCCTTGGAGGAGGTGGCATTGAGGTCACACACTTCAGAGCCATGCGGATGGCTTTTTATGTTGGAATCTTATTTTATCAACTATAACCTGAAATAAACATGCCCTTGCCTGAAACTTGGAGTACAGTTTGTTCTTTTCTCTGGAAAGGTGTGGCACTTAGGATAGGAGCTTGATGCTGTTAGTATTTTGTGCACATCCCCTTCCAAACTTTCCCCTACCTTAAACAAGCCTTCTCTCTTCAAGGTAAATATCTTCACTAGAGTGGGCCTTTCAATAAGGTAGACCAGATAGATTTTTCTCAATTGTCAGAAATTTGATGCTAAATGAAGTGCCTAACTCATTAGAATCGATGCCACTTAATAATTATGTCCATCTCAAGCACTTTTTTTTGTAGCCAGAGATGTGCCAAGCCCAGGTTCCTGAGATCACAACACTTAATAGAGCTTACACTTACTAATTTCCGAAAGAATCAAAAAGATAGTAGGTCTCAGGATGATAGATAACAGCCCACCCATCTTATTTCTTGCCAACTACAGCTCTACTTCCTCCTCCTTATTATCCTAACTTCCTAGTTACACCTCTATTTCTAGTGGGTAAAGTACAGAAAAATATCTGAGGTTATATTTATTGTAAACATTCATAGTTCATCTGAGAGTCTAGGAAAAGTATCACACATGGCATGCCAACTACACACACCTGTATTTCATCTATGTGTTAATTTCTTTCTTAATCAGGTTTACTGACTTCTAAATGAGTTACACTAAAATCTGATGTCTTGGTTTCACAACATAGGCAATCTTACATTTGATGACAAAAAATAAAGGAAGTCAAATAATTCATTTATTTATTCATTTGTTTCTTAATTCATTCTTTTGTTCATTCACGTAACATTTATTGAGCACGTATTATGTGCCAAGTACTTAGCACTGTCACAACAGTGAAAGAAATGGGCAAAAATCCTTGCTTACATGGAAGTTAAATTCTAAAGAGAAGATAAAACTAGATAAAATATATAGTGCATTAGACAGTGATATATACTAGAGAGAAAACAAGCTAGGGGGTACTGGGGTGTAGTTTTAAATAGGGGAAAAACCTCAAAGAGTAGGTAACTTAAAATTTTTTAACCCACCTTACTAAGATATAATTTATCTCCTGTAAAATTCACACATTTTAAATATTTAAATTGATAACATTTGACACATTACCCTAATCAAGCTATGGAAATTTCCATCTCCCCAGGAAGTTCCCCTTTACTCTTTTATAGTCAATCTCCTACTCCCATCCCAAGATACCATGGTTATTATTAATGTAATTATAGATTAGTTTTTCTTCTTTTGAATGTCATATAAGTGGAATCATATAGCATACCGTCTTTTGCATGTGGCTTCTTTTGGTCAGCTTACTCCATATGATGGCATTTATGGGTAGTTATTGCTTTAATTACTGATTATTAATTAGCCCATTATATGAATGTACCACAGTTTGTTCATTTGATTATTTTACTATTTCTGCTACTTTTTATTCTTTCTGTATTTTCCATTTGTTATGATTTTCCTTCAGATGGAAGGACAGCCTATAGCATTTCCTATAGTTCAAGTCTGCAGTGATGAATTTTCTTAGATTTTGTTTGTCTGAGAATGTCTATAACATCATTTTTGAAAAATATTTTTGTTCAATATAAAATTCTGGTGGACAGGATTTTTTTATTCAACACTCATAAGATATTGTTTCATTATCTTCTAGCATCTATTGTTTCTGATAAAAAAAATTAGCAATGATTCTGAACTTTGTTTACTGTATGTAATGTGTCTTTTTTCTCTGGCTGCCATTGAGATTTTCTATTTATGTTTAATGTTCAGTAGTTCAACTATGATTTACTTATGTGTATTTTCTTTACCTTTATATTGCTTGAGATTCTTGGATTTGTTTGTCATTTTACAAAAAAAAAA
>NW_011889002.1:2278282-2281067 GCF_000151845.1 Pteropus vampyrus | reverse complement strand
GGCTGTGTGGCCCTGGCCCAGCCTCTGCACCTACCACTCACCTGATGTCTTCCCCACATCCTGGGAGATACAGTGTTTGTGCTAATGCTCCCTTGGTCTTTCCACAAAAAGAAGAGGAGGAGAATGGCTCTTTCCAAGGGAAACATCAATACCTGTGAGGCACAACAAGTCCATTTGAGGTGAATAATAAAGCTTATTCATTTCTAAAAAATGAAAAGGGGAGGTATTGCAAAATACACAGGATAATTAATCAGGCACTTCATGTTAGATTCAATTTTGTTTCCATTGTCTAATGCAACTCCTACACTCCTAAGCTTCTTTAAAAAAGGTTTCTGGTTGAAATACATCTTGTATCTTTTGACAGATTGGAAACTAAAAGTTGTTCCCTCTTTAATCTCATGGATGGAACATAATATATTTCAGTCACTTTCTTTTTGTTCAGGGACCTAGCCTCAGAACAAAATACAAACAATCACTTGCACTGAGGTAGACTTTCTGAAAGAAGACCCTTCCTTCTTTTTTCTTTTTCTGAAGTGTATGAACTGTTTCTATTTTTACTTTTCTTTCCATTTGTCTTAAGAGAAACCATGGATTTAGAATATAGCTTTAACTGTATGGAACTGATATAAGGGGACTGACTACTAACTGCTCTATTAGCATTTATTCAGCCAAAAAGAAAATATAGGGTGTGTCTATGTTGAAAAGCTCTTCATCATTTGTAGTTCATTGAAACTCATCTATTCTATCATTTAATACATATTGACCTGCTACTACCTTTGTGCATGGCATTATGCTAGTCATTGGGAAAACAGGAATGACTGCAACAAAGCACCCACCCCTGGCCTCAGGGATCTCACAGTTGAATTGGGAGCTGATTTCAATAGGACACAATGTGTGCTATAATGAAGTTGAAACAATGCAAAGGAGAGTCTAATTCAAGGGTTGTTAAGGTTGGTTTTACAGAGAAGATGCATATTATTCTGAGGAAACAGCAAGGAAACTTGGAGCATTTGGAGAACTGGAAGTATCTCCATGTGACAGGAACAAAGGTGAGAGGTGTATACGTACCAATGAGGAGACACCCCCATCCTGAAGGTAATGGAGAGCCACTACCTCCAGAATTTTAAAGATTCTAAGAAGAGGTATAACGTGATCAAATTTATACTCAGTAATGTATTCCTTGAACCAGCATTCACTAACCACTACATATGAATGTCGTCTCATTAAACTAAGAGCTGAAATTCTGATTGAAAACCCTACCCTACAGTTCTTGTAATGGAAACATAAAGGTAACTCAGAGCTTTCACCCCTGGGTTGAAAACAGAACAAGGACATTTCACAGATCTTATTGCCTTACGTTTTCTCTCAAAGCAAAACATACACAAAAAAGACCCTCAAACGGTGCTCACTGTTACCAACATTTTTTTAATCTTACATCTTTCATCCTAAATGCTCATGAAAGACATGTTGCTTCTGGTTCAAACTTGGGCCATTGACAAAGCTTTTCATGTTTGTTGACCCAATAATCAGCCATTGCACTCTAAGACTTAATGGGGATCAGTTTAAAAACAGCTATTAGTGCACTTGAATGACAGCCCCCACCCCATATGTCTGGGCTTGCTGCTGCCACTTCTACCCAGGGAGGTACTGTGTTTTTCAGCCTGGTTTTGGCACTAGCACATAAAAGCTGCTTGTGTCAAATATGAGTTAACTGCAAATTCAATTATGAGGTTTAATAAGAGTAGCCATATGAAATAAACCCAAAGACTTGTGACAAGACTGGTCTAGTGTCTTATTTTGGAGAATGGCACAGCAGTCATTATGGGAAAGAGATAGAACACCTCTCTAGGCTTATCTCAGGAGATTAATTTTAAACACTCAGTTTCCTCTAGTGAAGAATAAACTTTGAAACTGTCATTTTACATTTAAACATCCTTGGAGCTCTTTATTTCTACGTCCTTTGGCATCAAGATAAAAGGCTCCCAATCACCTCACCCTCCCCACTACTCCCTCCCAACTGTATTAAATTATTGACATAGAATAAATATTTGTGCCTTTCTTCCCTTCATATTTTGAAGCTTAATTCCCAATGTGAACGTGTTTGGAGATGGAGTCTTTGGGAAGTGATTAGGTCATGAGGGTGGAGCCCTCATGTATGAGATTAGTGCTCCTATAAAAGAGACTCCAGAGAGCTCCCTGTCTCTTAGGCCATGTGAGGACACAATGAGAAAATGTCTGTGAACCAGAAAGAGGGCTCTCACAAGACATCAAATTTGCTGATGCTTTGATCTTGGATTTGCCAGCTTCCAGAACAGTGAGAAATATTTGTTGATTATAAGCCACACAGTCTGTGGTATTTTTGTTATAGCAAGCTGAAAGGACTAAGACAGAAACTCCTACTAAAATTGGGATGCTGTTGTAACAAATATCTAAAAATGCAGAAGCACTGGAACCAGGTAATGGGTAGAGGCTGAAAGAGTTTTGAGTTGCCTGCTAGAAAAAGCCTAAATTGCCATGAATGGGTCCTTACGGGCAATTCTGATGAGAGCACAGAAGGAAAAGAGAGAACTGTAGAGAAAGCCACAATCTCCTTAGAGAGTATCTAAGTAATCATGAACAGAATATTGGTAGAAGTATGGTTAGTAAAGGCCATTATGATGAGGTTCCAGGCAGAAATGAGGAACATGTTACCAAAAACTGGAGGAAGAGCCATCCTTGCTATGAATTGGCAAAGACCCTGGCTGAATTATTTTGTGTTCCAGTATTTTGTAGAAGGTAATACTAG
>NW_011889002.1:2275900-2278232 GCF_000151845.1 Pteropus vampyrus | reverse complement strand
ATGTCTATAACATCATTTTTGAAAAATATTTTTGTTCAATATAAAATTCTGGTGGACAGGATTTTTTTATTCAACACTCATAAGATATTGTTTCATTATCTTCTAGCATCTATTGTTTCTGATAAAAAAAATTAGCAATGATTCTGAACTTTGTTCACTGTATGTAATGTGTCTTTTTTCTCTGGCTGCCATTGAGATTTTCTATTTATGTTTAATGTTCAGTAGTTCAACTATGATTTACTTATGTGTATTTTCTTTACCTTTATATTGCTTGAGATTCTTGGATTTGTTTGTCATTTTACAAAAAAAAAAAGCAAAAACAAAAAAAAACAAAGAAGTTCTTGGCCACCATTTATTTTTTTTCTGTTCTCACTCTCTTCTCCTTCTGGGATATCGGTCACACATGTGTTGGACTATTTGACACTGTTTCACTGGTCCTGACCCTGTGTTCATTTTTCCTAAATATTTTTTCTTTCTTTGATGGATTTTATTGATCTGTCTCCAACTGCACTGGTTGTTTCTTCCACCATCTTCACCCTGTGAGCCCCTCCAGTGAATGAGTCACTGAAGGTATTGCACAATTCTAAAATTTCCATGCAGTTCTTTTTATGGTTTCCACTACTCTGCTAAGATTTCTGATTTATTCACTCAATAGTACCTTTTTAAGAATTAGTGAATATATTTTTAATTTTTTGAATATGCATTGTAAAACAACTATGTTTTAAAGTCTTCATCTTCTAAGTTCAACATTTGGCCCATCTTAAAATCAGTTTCTTTGACTGCTTTTATTTTTCACTCTGGATTTTCACTCTGTGTTTTTCCACTTCTAGTGATTTATGGTTGACTTCTGAAAATTGTGAATTTTACATTGTAGAGGCACAATATCAGTTGTTTAATTGAACTTTCTGCATTGAGAAAAATGTTCTATGTTTACACCAAGCAATAGGATAGTGACTATTGATCACTCAAATATGACTGAGGAACCGAATTTTAAATTTTATTTAATTTTGGTTAATTTAAATACTCACATATTTTCCCCCATAGAACTTCTCAAGTTCTATTATCTTTGTTTCAATCTCAATCCTTAGCAGCTGATGTTTGGTAAGCCTTGGGCTGCTTTTCTATGCATATGTATAGTCCAGCTCTCAGCCCTCCCCTCACATACAGATTTCTAGGGCTTTCTTTCTGCAAAGATTCTATTCATTTCAATTGCTCTGAACTCTGATCCCTGTCTCTTCAACTAGGCCAAACTACTGTACTCTGCTCAAATTTAGATCTCCAGGCAGAGAGCAGAATAACTGTGGGACTCACTTCATGCTCCCTTCTGCGAGGTAATGCATTCTTGTGCTGCTTATTTTCCATTACCTGAACATTATGTTAACCTCACATATCTTGCCCAGTTTCCTGATTATTTACAGGGGATGAGCTAGTTTGAAACTGGTTACTCTGTCATGGTCAGCAGACTAAGAAGTTTCCTTTAAAGTAACAATTTGAAGAAGATAAAAGATTTCTAGGGGAAAGAGTTCCAGAGAGAGGGAGCATCAATAAAAAGGGCTGTGAGGCAGAAGCGTGCCTGACTTGTTAATAGAACAGAAAGGAGGCAGCATGGTTGGAGTATGTGGTAAGCAAAGGAGAAAGAGTAAGAAATGAAGTCAGAGACATTGTAAAGGTCAAAAAAGATATCGTTTTACTTTATAGGCAATTATAAGGGCTCTGTCTTTTACCCTAGTGACATGGGTAGCCATTGTAAAGTTTTGGGCCAAGAACTGACTTCAGATATAACAGGATCACATTTGTCTATTGAGCCTCTAGGACAAAAGCAAGAGAAATAAAACAAAAGCAGGGAGCTAAATTAGAAGGCCATTAAAATAATCTATTAACTAAACTTGTAAATTAATTAAACTTCTATATCATAAAAGTTTGATGGCTAGACTTTTAAGTTTTGTAAACTTTGGGGCTTGTTGAGAAACAGGCATCTTAGTGTGTCTGAGACTGCATCATCTAAAGCTGAATTAGCTCTGTGACTTTAGGCAAGAGGCTTAAAATGTCTCTGTTTCTATAAAATGGAGATAATGATAATATCACATAAAGAATATTATGACAATTAAATGAGATGATCCATGGAAAATTCTTTAAATGATGCTTTAAGTGTATAGAGTAAGTGGTCCATAAATGTTATGTATTGCTGTCTGATAATCTGAATTTGTGATGATCATCTCTTCACTCAGGGGACATTGACTATCTCCTACTCTGTGAATGAGGAGTACAGACACCTAATTCTTATCTTCAAGGCAAATGTGCAGCTTAGTAAAGGAAGTCAGTATGGAAACGA
>NW_011889002.1:2264306-2269600 GCF_000151845.1 Pteropus vampyrus | reverse complement strand
CTAGTCATTGGGAAAACAGGAATGACTGCAACAAAGCACCCACCCCTGGCCTCAGGGATCTCACAGTTGAATTGGGAGCTGATTTCAATAGGACACAATGTGTGCTGTAATGAAGTTGAAACAATGCAAAGGAGAGTCTAATTCAAGGGTTGTTAAGGTTGGTTTTACAGAGAAGATGCATATTATTCTGAGGAAACAGCAAGGAAACTTGGAGCATTTGGAGAACTGGAAGTATCTCCATGTGACAGGAACAAAGGTGAGAGGTGTATACGTACCAATGAGGAGACACCCCCATCCTGAAGGTAATGGAGAGCCACTACCTCCAGAATTTTAAAGATTCTAAGAAGAGGTATAACGTGATCAAATTTATACTCAGTAATGTATTCCTTGAACCAGCTTTCACTAACCACTACATATGAATGTCGTCTCATTAAACTAAGAGCTGAAATTCTGATTGAAAACCCTACCCTACAGTTCTTGTAATGGAAACATAAAGGTAACTCAGAGCTTTCACCCCTGGGTTGAAAACAGAACAAGGACATTTCACAGATCTTATTGCCTTACGTTTTCTCTCAAAGCAAAACATACACAAAAAAGACCCTCAAACGGTGCTCACTGTTACCAACATTTTTTTAATCTTACATCTTTCATCCTAAATGCTCATGAAAGACATGTTGCTTCTGGTTCAAACTTGGGCCATTGACAAAGCTTTTCATGTTTGTTGACCCAATAATCAGCCATTGCACTCTAAGACTTAATGGGGATCAGTTTAAAAACAGCTATTAGTGCACTTGAATGACAGCCCCCACCCCATATGTCTGGGCTTGCTGCTGCCACTTCTACCCAGGGAGGTACTGTGTTTTTCAGCCTGGTTTTGGCACTAGCACATAAAAGCTGCTTGTGTCAAATATGAGTTAACTGCAAATTCAATTATGAGGTTTAATAAGAGTAGCCATATGAAATAAACCCAAAGACTTGTGACAAGACTGGTCTAGTGTCTTATTTTGGAGAATGGCACAGCAGTCATTATGGGAAAGAGATAGAACACCTCTCTAGGCTTATCTCAGGAGATTAATTTTAAACACTCAGTTTCCTCTAGTGAAGAATAAACTTTGAAACTGTCATTTTACATTTAAACATCCTTGGAGCTCTTTATTTCTACGTCCTTTGGCATCAAGATAAAAGGCTCCCAATCACCTCACCCTCCCCACTACTCCCTCCCAACTGTATTAAATTATTGACATAGAATAAATATTTGTGCCTTTCTTCCCTTCATATTTTGAAGCTTAATTCCCAATGTGAACGTGTTTGGAGATGGAGTCTTTGGGAAGTGATTAGGTCATGAGGGTGGAGCCCTCATGTATGAGATTAGTGCTCCTATAAAAGAGACTCCAGAGAGCTCCCTGTCTCTTAGGCCATGTGAGGACACAATGAGAAAATGTCTGTGAACCAGAAAGAGGGCTCTCACAAGACATCAAATTTGCTGATGCTTTGATCTTGGATTTGCCAGCTTCCAGAACAGTGAGAAATATTTGTTGATTATAAGCCACACAGTCTGTGGTATTTTTGTTATAGCAAGCTGAAAGGACTAAGACAGAAACTCCTACTAAAATTGGGATGCTGTTGTAACAAATATCTAAAAATGCAGAAGCACTGGAACCAGGTAATGGGTAGAGGCTGAAAGAGTTTTGAGTTGCCTGCTAGAAAAAGCCTAAATTGCCATGAATGGGTCCTTACGGGCAATTCTGATGAGAGCACAGAAGGAAAAGAGAGAACTGTAGAGAAAGCCACAATCTCCTTAGAGAGTATCTAAGTAATCATGAACAGAATATTGGTAGAAGTATGGTTAGTAAAGGCCATTATGATGAGGTTCCAGGCAGAAATGAGGAACATGTTACCAAAAACTGGAGGAAGAGCCATCCTTGCTATGAATTGGCAAAGACCCTGGCTGAATTATTTTGTGTTCCAGTATTTTGTAGAAGGTAATACTAGGCAATGATGAAACTGGATATTTAGCTGAAGCCATTTCTAAGCAAAGTGTCGAAGGTGCAGCTTGGCTCTTCTTGACTGCTTGTAGTAAAATTTGAGGAGAGAAAAACTTAAAGATGAAATTGTTAAGCGAAAAATAAGCAGAGTTTCTTAGATTCACAACTGGAAAGAAATTTGCCTTAGGATGAATCACACCTTGAGTCTTACCCATATCTGATTTAGATGACATTTAGAGGAGACTTTGGACTTTACACCTTTGAATTGCTGCTGGAATGAGTTAAGAATCTGGTAGATATTGGGATGAAACAAAGACACTATGCGTGCAAGAAGGATGTGATGTTCAGGGAGATGGGGGCAGAATACTATAGACTAAATGTCTGTGCCCCTAAAGATCATATATAGAAACCTAATCCCCTATGTGATGGAATTAGGGGATTGTTAGGTCATGAAGGTAGAGTCCTAATAAATGAGATTTGTGTCCTTATAAAACAGACCCCAGAGAGCTATCTTTTCCTTTCCTTCATGTGAGGACACAGTAAGAAGACATCTATGAACCTTGATCTTGTACTTTCCAACCTCCAGAACTATGAGAAATAAAGTTCTGTTGTTTATAAGCACACAGTATACAGTATTTTTGTTGTAGTAACCTAAATTGACTCAGATGAAATACTTCCTTTCACTCTCCTAAATTTAACAACATTCCACTCCCCTTCACCCTCCCACCCACCCCATCAACTCTGCCGTGTTCAGACAAACTAACACTTTGTGACCAAGTCAAAGTTCACGACTATTTTTTCAGGCATATGTTTCTCTCAGCTTGTGTCTTTCTGGGCAGAAGAATTCTTTTCTTTTTAGCTCTTCTTATAACACAGTTTCCCCACTTCTGTCATACTTTTGGTGGACTTACTCTTTTGATTCAGTCTCCATTGTTTCCCATGAGAATCACCAAAACTGATGCCACCAGGGGCTCCAGTTTGAGCCCTACAGAACATTTAGGAAGAGGTTGGTTTTAATCATTATTCTTTCCTCATCTCTAGAAATATGCATAGATACAGCCTACCAAGTGAGGTTGGTGATTTCTTTCTCTAGAAATATTTACAGTAAAGTATAAAATATTCCATATGTGAAATTTTGTATAATAGACTAGTTATTCAATGAGTTATGTAGAAAATAGGCCCTAAAACAGTGCTAGGTTAACAAGGAGGCACGTACCTGTTTAGGGAACCAGCAGAAATCAGAATAATAAAGCTTTGATGTATTTATCCAGAATTTTGTAATCAGATTAAAGAGAACAACCATTTTTGTCTCCTGCACTTGAGTATTGCTTTTACTGACTTGCCCACAGGAGGGGGCACCATAGTATTTCAGTAGTTGGAGACTCGATCTAAGAGCTAAAATCAGGAAGAAAAGGAGCAGGAAACAAGCTCACCTTTGTATTATACTTTGTCTTTTCTACCCCTCTTTGGTTCTAGTTTTCACAGAACATGTCTCTGAATGGGAATTATGAGTATTTGGCTTCTGTTCTCAGCAGAGTTTATATGATTAAAGTAAGCACAGGTTGCCTTTGTTACCTCAAGCCCATGTCTCTACCTCCTTCAGTTTACTCCGGATTCCTACCCCATGTGCCCTAGTCAATGTCATGGTGTCGCCTCCTTCACTTAAGGGCCCACAATGCTCTCTGCTCCTGTCAAAACATCTTTCAGATCCATTAGTCATATTAAATTAACATCAGTGCTTTATAAGGTAAAGTCATCTCCCTCCCAGGGTAATTTCATATCAGTGAGTCAAAGTCTTAGATAAGAAAGGAGTGTCCAACTATGGAATTTTTGTTATAAACCAGTGGAGGAAATAACTGGCTATCTCAGAGTTTCTGTGCTCCCATTACATAGACCTGCACTGTCCAATATAATAGGCACTAGATGCATGGGACGGTTAGAATTTAATTAATTAAAATGAGATAAAATGAAAAATTCACTTTCTCAGCCACAGTGGCCACATTTGAACTGCTAGACAACCACATGTCTCTTGTGGCTAACATAGTGGCCAGCATGGATATTGAACATTTCCAGGTATCACAGAAAATTTCATCAGACCATGAAAGTTTAGACAATTATTTTCTTGGCCTCTGCAGAGGCGGTCTACCCCATGCCCTAATGTAGGATTTCTCAACTTTGGCACTACTGACATTTTGGATTAGATCCTATTTTGTTGGGGACTGTTCTGTACACTACAAGATGGCCTCCATCCCCTATATGCTTAATAACACCCTTCACCCAGTTGCGACCATGAAACACATCTCTAGACATTGCCAAATGTCCCCTAAGGGATAAAACTGCTCTCAGTTGAGAACCACTGCACTAAAGCTGGCTGATGCTTTGAGGATCAGAGAGAGCACCTCTAAGTGTGCTAGTGAGAAAGATGGGTTCAGGGAGTTGTGAGCTCTTAGAGGTTGGGGACTGTGCAGAGGGCAGAACACGAACATTTCAAGTGCTCTTGGAATATTGCAGATGAAAAGAATTTCAGAGTGACTTTTATAGCCAAGAAAGATATCCTTCCCCTGGCCTCAGAAATTCCCTTGATGCTAAATTGTCATGTGTGGTGAAGCCTGAAAGAACTGCAGGAAGGGCTGTAAATCCACAGGAAGGCAGAGAAAAGGCCCAAGGGACATATTGTGCGGTGAGTTAACTTATTCCAGCAAAGTTGATCAGGGTTGCCCCCAACTTCACTCTGAGATTTCCAGCCTTGTGTTCTAAGCCTCTTGTTCCCAAAGTGGCCATTCATGCACTAAATGGCCATTACTGCTTCATCAGCAGCTTGTCAGCTGTAAATTCTAATCCCAGGCCGGGTCTGTCTTCCCAGGACCAAAGTCATAAAGAAGTTTGCCCTTGCACGTGTGTGCAAGGCGGCATTTGTGTATTTGTCTTAGGGCCCTCTTGAGAGCTTAGCACTTCTCTCTGACCCAGGCAAGGCTTTATGTGGTGTGCATTTCTCCTGATTGTGATGTCATGCTTGTACCTCACCATGGAATTCTGAAGCAAGACGTTGGAGCCTGAATCCAAAGACTGGAGGACTTAAAAGTATTAAACAAGCAAATGTTTTTCATTATTTAAGATTTCAAGGAAATCAAATTTTGAGATATTTATGGGCACAGCCTCCTTTGTGTGCTGTCGGTGACCTCTTCCCTTTTAGGAGCCATTCTATGAAGAGAGAGCTCTTGGCCTGCTGCCACTGGGGCCACTATCTCACAGCAAAGCTGAGTTGACCATTCCTTGGGAAGACTGGTGAATCGTTTATTTGCCACACAC
>NW_011889002.1:2262739-2264256 GCF_000151845.1 Pteropus vampyrus | reverse complement strand
TTTAGATTATAATGCCTCTTTCTGATAGTTCACCGAAGGATCCCTGAGTGTGTTAATTTGCTAGGACTGCTATTAAAACAGTACCACAGACTGAGCAGTTTAACAACAGAAATTTGTGATCTCACAATTCTGGAGGCTTAAAGTCTGAGATCAAGGTGTCAGCAGGATTCAAAATCTCTGAGGAAGAGTCTATGCCTCTCCCCAAATTTGTGTGTTTTGCTGGCAATTCTTGATATTTCTTGGCTTGTAGAAGCATCATCCCAATCTCTGCTTTCATCTTCACATGGCATTCTCTCTGTGTCTGTGTCTAAATTTCCCCCTTTTATAAGAATGTCATATTGAATTACTCATAATGGATTAGCAAGTCCACCCTAACGAACTCATCTTAATTTAACTAATTACATCTGCAACAATCCTATTTCCAGATAAGGTCACATTTTTGAGGCACTCGGGCTTAGGATTTCAACATATGAATTTAGAGAGGACACAGTTCAACCCATAATACCATATAAGACTTCACTTATCCAGAATTACATTGCTTACTGAGGGGAAGTGTTTTGCAGTGTGTCTACAAGGCACAGTGAATGGGATGAATCTCCTTGCACTCCAAATGTGCAAAGTGGGTAAGTGCTGGCATGCTTGAATACCTTAAAATTTTTTAGTGTATCACCATCCTCTGAGGAAAGAGAGAGCCAATATTTGTTTAACTAAGAATGACAGCTTCTGGAGTCAGAGCAATAAATCAATGAAAGTAAACTCAGATTCCATTTTCTTCCCTCCCCCTTCCATGCCAGCTGAGGGTATATTTGCTCAATAATGTCTGTTGCACACCTGCTAGTGCCTGAACTGCACTGGGAGCTGAGCACGGAGTGGGACAGAACACTCTCCTGCCCTTTAGGTGGAGAAAGAGACACATGGAGTAATAATTTATGTTGATGAGATAAATGCTAATGTGGAGATATGAACAAGGCAGAAAAGAAAAACCTAATTTTACTTGGAGATGCTGAGGAAGGCTTCCTGTGTAAAGTAACACAAGAGCTGACTCTTAAAAGAATCAGAGAGTAAATGAGATAGATGAGGGTGGAGACAGATGAGAAGACACCAGATTCAAAGCAAGAGAGACCCAGACAGCCTCCTGATGACCCAGGATGGAGACACAGGAGTTGGAATTGAACCCCAGGTGCAGAAGAGTTTCTCAAGGGATTTAATCTTCAGCCTGAAGATTTTGGACTTCTTTGCCTTACAGGAAACCCTGTAGGATTTAGGGGAGCCACATGGTCAGATTTTCTGCTCTAGATGACCTCTATGAAAGAGAATAAGTTAAATGGGGAGAGATTAAAGAGAGGGTGACATGCAAGGAAATTTTCGTAGATGAGAAAAAAAGGAGAAATGAACTATGTAGTGACAGGAATAGAAAGTATAGGGAATACTTATATTCCCCTATTTGCATGCATTCATTTCATTTTCTTAGAATTTTGTATTACTGAGATTATAAAAGTTAATACATTCTTGATGTA
>NW_011889002.1:2259007-2262659 GCF_000151845.1 Pteropus vampyrus | reverse complement strand
GCTCTTGGCCTGCTGCCACTGGGGCCACTATCTCACAGCAAAGCTGAGTTGACCATTCCTTGGGAAGACTGGTGAATCGTTTATTTGCCACACACTTCCAGCTGAAATGAAAGGAACCAAACTCAGGAGAAGTCCAAGTTTACCATAGAAGGCAAAGCAGAGACGAAGGACTATATCTTGGCGGCATACTTGCATTTTAGATTTAGGTCGAGTTGGTTTTTTAAATTTGTTTTGAAGGATGATGTCAATCATCTTATAGTAAATGAAGACAATGATTCAACAATTTTTTCAACATTGAGAGAAAAGAGAAAACCACTCCACAAAATACTTTATATACTTTAGGTAGGGGTGGGGATGAATTGCATAGTATCTTCTGGGGTGACCTCTGTCTTTCCTTTTATCCAGGGACTATCAGAATTAACTTGTTCTATCTCAAAGCTCTGCCCAATGGTCTAGCACCACAGGACATTGTCTAGTGTAATTTAAACCTTTTTATAGGATCAAAATAATCCTTACATGTAAGAATTAAAAGCCCATTCTTTTATTTAGTGTTTCTTTGCAGGGATGTTTTAACATTTTGGCTGGGATGACTCTTCATGATGGGAGTTGTCTCCTGCTCATAAGAGGGCATTTAGCATTCTCAACTTCCAGGCATGAAATGCCATTGGTGTCTATCTTCAGTCACTGTCACAACCAATCACTGCCTAACGCATGCATTTTCTAGAACCAGTCGGTGGGTAGCACAGTCCCCACTGAGTACAATGCAAGTTTATTGCTTTAGAAATTAGCATGTCGCCACTACCCATGGGAGTATTTAGACAGTGGATTTGTCCTTTATTTATTTTGCTAGCTGATTCTGCGGACCTCAGATCTGAGACCCACTATTACAGATCTATGAAAAGATTTTGACTGCCCCATTTCTTCCCCTAGAGTGAGATTGTATGGGTGGAAGACAAAAAATGAGAATGACTGGCTGCACCGCCATTCCATTCCTGCTCCATGTTGATCTTCTAATACTGTGAATACCCTCTTCCAGGTGTGGAACAAGCCAACTTATGGTGGAAGGAAATTTGCCCCAAAGCAAAGCATCCTCTTTTCCCTCTGAGGGACCTTTGTCCAGGTATCCTCAGATAAGGGAATTTCCTCATCATCTAACATCCTCATACAGGTCCCCTCCCCAGACCCATATTAATGGCCAGCAGATTAAGACTCCTAGCTGGCTCTCTTTCATTTCCATCTTTTCTCTCTGCCTATGTCTCATAGAGTGAAGAACTACAGTTATCAGATAATCAGAGAATGTTAGAACTGGAGATGAGCTAATACATCATCCATTCAAGTGGTTTTCAACTTACAGTCATAGTTGTCTGTTGATTGTAAAGATAATGGAGGAGATCCACAAGTTCTTATCATTTTAAAAAATGGTATCAGAACTCTTCAATTTACTTTAAATAAGACTCATATGTATATTAAAATATCAAGGTTCTCTCCCCTTTAGCCTAAAACTGAATTAAAATGGTATAGTAACTGATTATTTCATGCTGACAAAAAAAAAAGTCCTGATTGACAGAACTTCTACTACAACTCAATATTACTTGACATTATCATCTTGACTACACAGAGATTGTGGGAAGAAATTGGAAATAAGGTTCTTCCTGGGAAAAGAATTAGGGAAATTGTAGCCCAATTGCCTCTTTGTTGAAAAGAGATTGAGGCCCAGAGATATTAAGTGACTTGCTGAAGTTTAGAAAGCTAAACTTCAGCTTTAGCCTAGAACTATGGCCTAGAACTATGGTGACCATGCCATACCAAGATAGTCCCATTTGTGCCTCCTGTCCCAGCACAATCATCAATAGTAACCCCTTTCATTCTCAAAAGAATCCCAGTTTAAATGATAAAGTATATGGTCACCTACCTAAAAACCCAGTCTCTTAACCGCCAACACACTACAGAACCTGCTATTTCCTTTTTGGGGTTCTCAAAACTTTTCCTCCTATCTGATTCCATTATTTATGTTTTTACAACTTAGTCATCCTCAAAGTTTGGGGAGCTATAAATGACAACTCCAAGTCCAGATTGTCAGATCTATGGGGCCTTTGTTTCCTGAGTGGACAAGGAAGCAAGACACCCCAGGAACAGCATCACTTCGGCTCCAGGCAAACCCGCCACCTTGACCAAGCCTTGGACAGCTACCCATGTGTTCCCATAGTCTCAGTAACAAAGGCTGGAAGGGGACCGGGGCAGGAAAGCTGGTGAATTTCTGTAATGAATCTACGCTTGAGTTGAAGAGAAATACAACGTGAAACACCACCCATTTGGTTATAAAAGTCCAGTATATCCAGATGACTCAAGTGTGGTGTTCATTTTCTTTGGTAATACTTTGAAATCCTTTATGAACAATAAAATTTAAGTAAAAACAAGAATGTTTCTCATAACAAACTAAAAACCCTTTTCCTTGTCTGACCCATGGGACCAAAAATACCATTGTCTTTAATTGATATATCAGTACCACTCTCAAGAATTCCTCATGTATTGTAAACACACAATACGATTTTGGTAGAATCTTACAGCAAGCTGTAATTGTGATCTGGGAGGAGCCAACTTCTGCTACTGTGCTAGGTTTCTTTAAATCTTTCAACTTGCACCAGAACTAAGCACCTGAGTAACAAGACCTTCTATAACAAAGCTCAATGAACTTGGGAGAAACTGGTTAAAATGAAAATTGATTCCATATAGAGTTAGGAAATAAAAATGGCTTTTTTTAAATATAAGGAACTTTGTTAAAATATTTAATTAGGAGGCTGTTGTACAGGCAAGTCTGTCTGTCTAATGAGCACTCTTCCTGACAGCCTTGGAAATACCTATCCACTGACTTCATTTACTCCATGATGAACAACACCATGGCTCTGGTGCTAGCAAGTCTGGGTTTGACTCTGTTTTTCTGTTTGGAAGCTGCGTGATCTCAGGCAAGTTACCTAACCATCCTTGGCCTCAGTTTCCACAAATGTAACATGAGGATTCTAGTACTCACCTCAGAGATATTGTGTTGTTGTGAAGAGGGAAGACAATAATGCATGTAAAGTACTTAGCGTAGTGCCTGGCTCATGCTAGCCACCATTATTGCTATTTAATCAAATGCTTTTGAGATCAATTATGTGCCAAGTGTTGCATAAGGCTGTGGGGCTTCAAAAATGAATGAGATAAAGATTCTGACTTGAAGTCCCTATAATCTAAGTGAGTGGCAAATATATGCACAAATACTTATACAGGGATATATTGTGCCTTGGGAAAGACCATTGGCATTTGCACTGAGTTTTGAACCATGGAGAAAAGTTCTCCAGGCAGAGAAGGTAAAAAGGCATTCTAAAATTGCTCAAAGTAACTATGTACCTAGACAAGTGGAAAAAGATGGTATGACTTTTGTTTTGGTTCCAGTCCAGTTCTTACCAGATTATGACTAATTTAATAAGCTAAAACAAAGCCTGATATTTGTAAGTTTCATTTTTCTTTTCCCCTACTAAATCAAGCAGAACCAGGGATGTCGTGGCATCAGGAGGCTTAAGTAAATCGAGCACATTTGCAAGCACTGAGAGCTTGCCCTAGATCTATCCAGAACATTGCTTGGTGGTAGAGTAGCCCATGATCGACTGACTCT